>NC_052396.1:18052130-18282130 GCF_009389715.1 Phoenix dactylifera | reverse complement strand
ATGGTCGGACTACTACATATTTTGTTGCAGAAGTAAGTCCTTCCACCTAAGTTATTCATTATTACTGTTGAGACTTATTTACAATGACTTGCATATGACGAAGTTCCAAAAGAATCATATGTCCTCTAGTCTTTTATAACATTTAGGCCAAAGAACACAAATCATGGACTTACACTCTTTATATTGTGCTATGTTGTCTTAGATGGTTCAAGAAAAGCAGCATAATGAGTCCATGTTACAGTCAAAAACAACCAAGACTAAGATACATTCTCAAACTGTAAATGAAGATCAAAAGTCAAGTCAATCTGCTGGTCTCTTACAGTCAACAGAAACTGAGATTAATGTGCATTCTCAAACTAGAAATGAAGATCCCAAGTCAAGTCGATCTGCTGACGTCCCAGCAAATGGTCGGACTACTACATATTTTATTGCAGAAGTAAGGCCTTTCACCTAAGTTATTCATTATTACTGTTAAGACTTATTTACCATGACTCAAATATGATGAAGTTCCAAAATCATCATATGTTCTGTAGTCCTTTATATCAGTCACACAAATCATGGACTTGCACTCTTTACATTGCGCTACAACATATATTGTGATTGTATTTTGCCAAATTGCACTTTTGTATAACTTTGGATAAAGTAATGATCCTTTGAAATGTTAATAAACATGCCAGAGTTGTTATCAGTTACAGTGACTTCAAATTATATTTTTATTCTTTTTGGACAGGTAAATGTTGTTATCTTATGACGTTCTAAAGTATAATGAATCGATGTTAATTGTTTATCTTGTTTTTTTTGACTTGATATAATATTGAATGATAGATTTGGCACTACTTTACACTAATCCTAATGGGAGATGCACACAATATCCTCTTAAGTCAAGGTGAGGGAGTGTTTTTTTAACAGTAAAATAAAAGATTCTAAAAAAGGGGATTCTAAAAGTTTTCAGATGATTGACCATTACTTTAAAATCTACATGCACCCACCGAGGCCACTTTCCTACAACCACCTCACTCTTTTTAGTCCTCACCCCCAATCCCCCTTCTTTCTATGTGTTGGATAGGCCCTTTGCTTGTGCAAACACCAAATTACCGAGCTGGGAAAATAAGATCAGCCATTTTATGAATCTGGTTAGTCTTGAGGTAAGTATGTTAGCATACGTTAAAATGCTAATTCATCACACGGGAAGTGTACTACCAATTGACAAAGAGGGACCCACATGTTTCTTGGTTATAAACTTCCCAAGGAAATAAGATTAGAAAGTTGTACAAGATAGAGCTTGCCTCGAGCTTTGTCATTCATTTATAAAGATTGATATCTAAATAAGGACCATAGTACCATATGACACTTAGATTTATATTATTATGACAAATGGATTGCATTGTTCCGAGTTGTGCGCTATCTGAATTCTCTGCACCAAGTACTTGCATATTTTCAATCGATGAAGATCCCTGCTGCAAAATTTAGGATAGGGCTATTTTATCTCTGGAAGAAAAGCATGTATTCAAAGTTCGTCGAACCAATACTGGGTGTCGTACTGGTTGGCAACTAGTAGGGCACATGATATGGATTTGCATATCGCTCATTTATTCGGTATGCGATTTTCTTTATTTTTTTATCTTTTCAATTTTTTTGTTTTTCACTTTTTGTCAATGTTTTTTTGTTTCCGCTTATGATTTTGATGATTGTGGTTGTTTAATTTGTAATTTGACAATATTTTGAGGTCTTTTTTGGCCATGAAATGGAATTGAAGTACAATTAAAGTATTTATAAGTGAATATACATATAATACATACATAAGATTTAATGTGCTTGAAGTACAAAATATGTATTGACATGATCTCCTCTCATTTTGGCATGATCTCCCCCCATTTTCTCCATTTTTTGCCGATTTTCAGCATGAGAAGAGAAAAAAGAGAAGAGGGAAGGGCAGAAGGCCATTTACCTATTTTGGCTTTGATCTAGGCTGAAATCCATGAAATCTGTCCTCTTTCCTCGATTTCTTTTTTGAGTTAAAAAAAATATAAGAGGAGAGGCAAAAGTGTAGGAGACCTTCTATGCCTCCCTCTTAATTATTAAAGGGGGAGAGAGGGCCGAACTGCCCTAAACCGAGCGGTCAGGACTGTGTTCCAAACCGAAGGGCTGTATCGTCCTAGTTCAGGGGCTGTACAGTTCGGTTCGGGGTAGTATGGCCTTCCATGATCATATTTGACATAGAAACTCTTAACATTTTCTTGAGGTTTGAAATCAGATAGATTAATCAAAACCAAGATTTTAATATGGAAGATCGGGCTCCTTGGTCATAATTTGTGTTGTTTTCAATGATAGACTGCTAGCATATTATACTAAATCTAAGACAATTGTGAGAATTATTCACATATATTGTCTATAAGATATTTGACGACATTTGATGAGAGTATCTCTTAAATAATGCCCTGGGGATTTTTTTTGCAACAGATGGTCATCCGGATAGTTTAAATTATGGTAATGAAGATTGGGTTGATCTTTTATCAATTGGGATTTCTGTAAGAGTTCCATGACACAGTTGCAAAAGCTGATTGTGTGGAATGTAATCAGTATGAATAGTGTATTATATAGTCAGATGCCTGAGCACTTATTGTTTGTTACTACGACAACATGTCGGGTAATGCTTTCTTTATTGAAGATTTGGAAAAAGGAGATGAGGAGCAAGAAGTGTGAAAGATCATGGCCATAGAACAGTTATTTGGGATGCCAAAGAATAATTATGTACCCCTTGTATATTTGGAATACCTTAAACTCGTGTCCACCTTGGGAGGAAAAAAGGTCCTATGATGGGTGACTAATTCTTTAGGACCTTGCTCCCGAACTAAGCATATATCTGATGCTGCAGCTTGGCGATCATTTCATGTCATGCCTAACATCCAAATGCCCCATAATCATGGGCCAGAATTTTTACAAGTCTAGTACTAGGGATTTTTTCTCTATATGTAGTACTAATCAGAGGAAGCTGGTTAAAATCATTCTAGCAGACATTATTGGTCATGGTCGGATACTCGTTGAGGGACTACAGATTTTCAAAATTGTGGAAAAACTATGCTCCTGCAAGATTGTTGGAGGGAAGAGTTATGCTGCAGCTGCTCGAGGATGTCGTCTCTTTTTTTTGTAGTAGCTAGGGAAGAGCTCTTAAATACATCTAAAGTATGTACATCCAAGAATATCGTCATTCAAAAGGTAAAATAAAGGAGGTGGAAATTGGTAAGCGAGAATAAGAGGTGCAAGGAGGAAGCTAAGTTGGCCATATAGTTTGCAAGTTGATTTCCTTCTCACAAAATATGAGAGGTATGGGAATAAGCAAAGGACTATTGATTAGGTACAGTATCGGTGTTATACCATTCTGACAAGAAAGTGGGTCCAATATGGGTGTAGGGTATAGGTTCTCTCTTAAACTATCCATACCAACCTACCAATTGTGTATCGACAATCAGGACGGTAAGGATGGATTGGTATGCATTTTTCATTTTTTCTTGCATTCTTGTTGATATTGAGTTAGTCCCTAGCATTTCAGACTATGAGACCTGTGCGAGCATGTGTTTAATCCCACATCAGCTATTGACTAGGTAGATCTTGGATACTTATACAGGGCCAAAAAATCTAAATAACACCTTTTGGCTATCATTTTTGGATGAGGTCCTGGGTGATTGTAAATGGCATTAGAGCATACCTAGCCCATAGACCATGTGGACTAGTGGACACTACAACAGGAGCCCATTTGAGATGACCATAAGTTGATCGTGCTGCTTGTGATTAGATTTGCAGTACTTGTGATTAGATTTGAATGGATTTGGATTCTTAGCCTGGCAAGGACACAATGGCCTAAACAGGAGAAGTATGTGCGACCCATGCAAGCATGCACTTAGTCCCACATCGGCTATGCATTGGGTATTTATATAGAGGCAAGGAATCCAAATAACACCTTCTGACTAGCTTTTTTGGGTGAGGTCGTGAATTGTTACACAATCCATGCCAACACATACAAGTACCGTACCAATCCTATTCAAAGATTGGTATGGGACTTAGTATCGGTTTTATAACCCTTGACTTGAAAAGATAATAATTTTGGAATCAGCAATACGATATATATCGAGGTGTTGGTTGTGTTGAGATACCATAAGGTCAAATTGAGATGCTGGTGAAATTCTTGCTTAATGTTAAGAATTCAAGTTCTACATGGATCACAATGCCATGAAAATATTTATTGATGTAGTTAATAGATTATTTTAGTAATTTATCTCATCTGTTATTCTTAAGATTGTTTATCATGCAGGTTATTCACCCATTTGATGCTCAAGCAAATGGGGAGCTAAGTCTCTCTGTTGGTGATTATGTTGTGGTCCGCCAGGTACATGTTCAACAAATAGAATTATTTTAGTGCATCATGTGCATTGCACATTTTATCAGGTCACTGTTTAGATTTATATAGTTGTCCATGTGCTCTGAGTTTCTTTTTCAGCCTATAATCACGCTTTATATTTTTTTATACATTGTGTAAATTTGTGTTTGTTATATCAGATGTTAATAAGTTGTAAAAGTTTGTTCAAGAGACAAGCTTTATTTGAACAATTGAGATCCAATTGACCCGAATTCTTAATTCATAAGTAAGATCTGGCAGTTGAAAGAGAAGTTGAAAAAAAAAAAGGAACCATGTATGCAGATTTAATCCTTGTTCTGAAAAAATTGGGCATTAGTTGTGAAGTTGCAAAGGCATAATTTTGCTCTAAAAATTATTAGAACCGATCATATTTTGTTATAATTGAACATATCACCGTAACCATAGTCAATAGACTGTGTCCTAGATTTATATTCCTATTTCATTCTCATATGGAAGCAGAGCCTTACCCTCAATGTTCTCAAAAATTGATGAATGGTACCATGGTCCGTAAAGCTGACCCATACAGATGGGGTAAAGTGTCGTTAACTAGGTGAAGGAGATGACCTTCCTTCAAACATACATGGCAAGGCAATGTTTCCAAGAATTTATCAGTTTGGAGACTTTAATTATGACATTTTGTTCTTCCTTCCCACTTCAACAACTTATGATTGGAAAATGCCTATTTTAGTCAAATTCATTGTTTGGCACCAGTGCTTACATTGCCTGATTGAGTATCATTCTTCATCTCCGCCATCACTTGCTGTGAGTATGTTCTCCCCTTAAGCATCTCCACAAGTTGGAACCCATACAGTTCATTTTGGGATCAAACTATGATCTGCAGAGGTTGGATTGTCCTCTCTCCCTCCTTCCCTCCCTCTCTCTCTCTCTTATGTGAGCTTCAAATCCGAGGAATGAGGATTACAAAACAAAGAGTTAAGAATTCTTATCTGTAGAAAGTGTGCACATACAAGTCCAGTAATTAGGAAAAAATTGATTCTCTGGAGCTAAAAAATTGCCTGTCGGGAAACTCTAGAGCCAGTCACTGCGAAAGGAAATCCGACTTGTCATGTTTGCAAATTAGCCCATGGACAACAGAGAATCCTCCGAGATACTCCTATAGTTGAAACAAGCCCCATATTTAGGCAAAAAATTATATTTTTTAATATAGGAAAATAAATTTATATGTGATTCACAACATATAAGCTAAGAACAAAATTGATATGTTTTCATACTTTTTAATTGTTATCCATCTCACTTTGATCAGAATTTTACTGGTTTCTGAAAAGGCTCTGTTATCTTTTAATATTCTTGAACCAATTTCCATTTCATCAGCTAATAAAGAGTCATTTTTAACTCATGCATCTCCTCCTGTACCATTAGTAATGGCAGACTTTCTGTGCTTTTTTTTTTTTTAATCTTTCTAATAAGCAAACGGTTACAATTTCACCACATTTCACTATGATAATAAAATGGTACAATGAAATATGGCTGTGCGGGAAAGATATTCATAAAAGAGGGGGTAAGGGAGGAGAAAATTAGGAAACAAAGAGAGAAGGAAGAAGAAGAGGGGAGCATTGAAACCAGCAAGCAAACTGAACAGCGGAGCCCCAAGAACATACGAAAAAGCTTCTATGCACTCATTAAATCACTTGTTTTACAACTCCAAAGTACTTACTGCCTACAAATGGTCATTTTTTTCCTTTCCGCAAAGGCTCATTTATGACATGTTGCTGACCTGCTTTGAGGTTCTGAACTTAATCAGGCATCCATATGCGACAGTGAAACAAATGCACTTGTGAAAAACTATACACTGACATCAATATGTTACCATGTTGGTTTATAAGATAATTTCTTGTAAAATGGCTGAAAACTTATTTGCACAAAACACAAGGATAAATTTCTTACTGTTAAGCTTACAAGGGGTGCAACTGATGCTTCGACATTGATTTTCCTGTCGAGCTTCTTTCAGATTTTAGTTTTCTTTGTTCCTAGCATTAACTACTTCACAAACAAACGTGGAAAAATGTAGACCAGGTCATTCATTCCTAAAGTGGCTATTGTAGCCATTGGAAATTTTTCTCTAATTTCTGTCGTGCATCTATAGGTAGCGCCTAATGGATGGTCTGAAGGTGAATGTAAGGGAAAGGCTGGCTGGTTCCCCTCCGCCTATATAGAATGGCGGGACAAAGCCCCGGCGAGCAAGGTGATAGAGCCGTCGATGTTATCATGATCTTTACTATGCATATTGAAATTATTGTGCAGGTATTTTGTGATTGTCCTCAACTCCTCATCCCCAGTTTTCTCCAATCCTGCCTAATTTTCCGCACGAAATTACTTCATCCTTCTTCCTACTTCTATTTTGTAATTACTTCATCCTTCTTCCTACTTCTATTTTGTAATTCTTGTCCGTTGTGTATGTCAGAGTCCGAGTTTTTGTCTTCTTTTCTTGAGTTGTATATGGAATATGATTGTGTCCATAATAGTTGTATAAATTAGGTGATGCTTGGAGAATTGAATGATTTGAACTTGATAGTCGTATTGTCTGTTATGGTAGCCAACTTTGGCCTTGTGGAGTACGTTAAAATGTCAATCTAACTGGTTTGAATTAGATTAATACATTGGTGTTGTGATTGGTGGTTGGATTTGGATTGGATACTGTTTTTGTCACCCAAGACTGCTTCATCACCGCTTATTTTTTTGCGCATGGATGATACTTCCCTAGTCCTTCTAACAGCCTCATTGCTGATGGATCTTTATTAGATCTTGTGTTGGCTCTATTCATTCTGTCTCAAAAATCTGCACTCTACCCCTGCAGTGTCCGTTAGAGCTTGACTAGCTGTCCCTCTGGGGCTTACTGCCATTTAGACCTGTTCGTTCAGCCGAGCAAACTAGAAAGATGTCAAACCAAATTTCTTGTCAGAGATGGCAAAGTTAGTGAGCTGGTTAAAATGCATGGAGTGAGTGTGAAAAGCTTCATGAGGGGAGTTCTTTGGCCTCGAAGATCCTTTTGTTGCATTCTCCCTAAAGATGCCAGATGCAAGCCGAGAAAGAAACTCTACTGATAGCACTAACTTGACTTCTCTCCTTGAAAACCTGTCCAAGCTGTACAACATTTTGCCACCTACAAAACTGAAAAAAGGCAAGAAGGAAGGGATGTCTCAAACCTTCAATTAATGGCCGTCTAATGTGGTTGCAACTCCGCATCCTTGTCATGTATTGACTATGCAACTTAAGTACTAGCATGTTGATTGATTACGGCCACAGCAAATAATGTGATCACATTATTTCAGTTGTTTCAAAGAATCAAACAATCCTTCAATCGGATATGTTGCACATGAGGGGATCATTATCACTACAAAGAGTTTTGTGTCGCGTTGGGGATTGATCTAGCTAAGATAATGCCCATTCGATGCCCAATCCATTTTAACAACAAACCCTACCACTTAACTCACAATCCAACCCAAATTCAAAAAGGTTAGGTGGGTTTGAGTTGACTAATTCTGTTAATATGTAAGCTAAGTTGGTTTGTGCATGCAATTTTAGAAATTTGGTTTAGGTGTTGGTCTGCTCACTTTGAGAACCTTAGAAATTAATATGGACTCATCATGGATTAGGCCAATTTAGTTAGTTTAATATAGAAATTTGGTTTCAGTTTTTGATTGGCTTTTTCGAAGGGAAATACCTTATTTTACTCGTTTTTTTTATAAAAATTAGATCCAAAAATAACTCATGCTCTCAACCCGAACCCAAACCAACTTGAAATGAAGATGACATTTTCCAGCTCAAGCTCAACCAAGATCATGTTTATATTGGCCGAGGTAATCCAGATTATGGCTTGGTTGGCTTGGATCATGGCTAGCATGGCCATAGTTTCAAGCCCTAGATAAAATAATAAATGCATGGCCAATATATTAAGTTTGTATCCCTATCCAATTATCCAACTTCGCTTCCAGGGAAGAAATAAGTTTTCTTTTTGTATTATAGTTGTACCTTGTTATTATGCCTTGGAAGTGTGTTTCAAATAAAGTTTTCAACTCTCATTGCCTCATAAAACTAGCGTGCTCCTTTCACGTTTAGTTTAAGGTTAATGTGGCAAAGACTGTTTTTGCCCAAGAATTCAGTGGGCACTTTATCATAAAGCTAAAATTCACATTTTGAAAGGTACACCAAGTTATTTTTTAGGGTGATTCCAATAGTAATTTTACCATTTATTACAGATAAAGTAATTTAAAAATAAGTCACTGCATTTATTTTGGACAAACTTTGCAATTAAATAGGGCCTAATTAGTCAGCTTGTAATTGTTTCCCAACACTACCTAATTGATGAGATAAGCTTTGAATTGTCATTTTAAGCATCCACCTCTATAATTTCCATGCATAAACAATTATAAAATGTGTTGTATTGCAAAAGTCAGGATCAATGATGCCATGCTTACTGTTAAAGACAACCAAAATGAAGTCTTAAAGAACCTTAATGAGATATGGAATTGAAACATTTTCTTTTTGAAAAAAAGATTGCTTGCATGGTAATAAGGTCTTAGGGATATTAGAAATCCTTGAAAATCTTTTGAGATACATACAATGATCAAGATCTATGATAATTAAGTAAATAACCTAACAATATTTTGCAAAAGCAAAAAAGCACATCAATTTTATTCCTTTTAAAAACAATCATCTTTACATTGTTCACAAAAAAAATATATCGCAGAGAAATTTATTTTGAACTTAATCGGACTACATTGCCGGTACTTTAAAAAGTGCAAACACTATAAACGTCAATATACAAATTGATGCACATATGAAAATGTTCTAATATCAGTCACCAGGATATAAACTGAAGTCCAAAATGCTACATTTTTGCAAGAACAAAAATAAAATAAGCCAAGATAAAGTTAAACAAAATTGTTGTATCATCAAGATGCTATGAAGAAAATGTGAGAATAAAAGTAGGGTTACGAATGGGTCAAGTCAACTTGAGAGCTAACTTGGACCTAACCTGATTAGATTAGATCTAATTCATATTTGAAGACCTGTCTTGGGTGGGTTCAAAAGTTGAACATGAAATACATTCTAGATCATGTCTGGATCATGTATTTTTCAATCAAACCCGGCCCAACATGGATCATGTATTTTTCAATCAAACTCGACCTGACCTAGCAAGTATGTTATTGGGTCAAATTTGGAACAACAAAAAATGGGCTTGACCTTACCCAAACCCGATGTGGCCCAATTAAAAAACTGAACCGTGCAAGTTCCTTCTCCTATATTCTAAATATATTTTTCAATTTATTAAATGATCTCAATTAAAGTAATTTCTCTTTTTTTCATCTCAACATCTACATTTCCTCTCATGTATCTTCACTTAATTATATTTAAATATTTATATTCATTATTTTTAGGTGGATTCTTGTCTATAATACCCTCAAGTATATCAATAATATACATTTTAAATATCATAGTTTGTAAGCTTAAGATGGGATAAAATAAAAAATTTTGAATAACAAATTTACGTTTAAGTTTGATCCAGTCTGACCTAATCTGATCGGCTAATAGTGTGGGTTCAGATCCAAACTCATCATCTAAATATGAAATTAGGTCAGATTTGGATCAAGCATTCCTAGATCCGCCCTGACATCCCCTTAAAAAGAAGTAATTAAACCACTCTTTCCTTATTAGTTTTGTTGTTCAGGAAGGATTAAATTACATAAATTTCACTATTATATCTTATTTTGCTTTTAATGCAACATGAAAGACATAGAGTTGGTAAAGTCTACACTTCATTTTCTTGCTTCCGAAGTAAACCACCAGCTTTCGCAATATCACAGCCCTGCAAAAGATACTGCATGAATCGTATCTCATTTGTTTCTAAAAGTGCAGTGTTCCGTATAGCATTGGCTCAGGATTGTACTTTAATTAGCAAACAGTATATACCGTATTCGGCAGGCGTTACGTCACCGAGGCACACCGACTCCGTCGCGCGGTCCCTCGGGCAAATCCAACCCGCACGTGCCGATGGAAAAAGATTCCAAGGTCGGCTACACGTGTGAGGCGTCGCGTTGTCAGTGGGACAGCATCCCCCATCTCTCTCTCATTGGTCCGAGAGACGACACTCTCCCTCTCCCTCACCACGCCCCCTCCCTCATACCCCACTTCCCACACCCTATCTCGGGAATCTAGGGTTCCCTGCAATCCTCTCTTCTCTCCCGATCCGCATTCCTTTCGAGCTCCTCCGGAGATCGATTCGAGGTACGATTGCTTCTCTTCTCTCGCGGTTTTCTTTTCAATTTCATTTCTTTTTTGTTTTGTCCTGTTGCTTATCTGCAATACGTGCTTCGGGTCACTGCAAGATCGTGGAAGAGTGGAAAAAATAAGTCTTTGGGTTTTATCATGAAGAATTTCAGTCTATTGTGTTGATTTCTGGCTGGCATTTTCATTGAAGGTGAGTTTTTTTTTTTGCTTTCCTTTCTGCTCTTTTCCTGCAATATTTGTCTTGGATTACTACAAGATCGTGAAACTGTTGGAAAAAATGTAACCTTTTTGGTTTTATCGCATGCAATTTCTTGTGTTATGGTGATTCCACCCTCACATAGACTCTAAAAGCTAGGATTTTTGCCGCATTTAAGTTATTTTTCTTCTGGATTTAGTTAATTGCGTACGCTAGGTTAAATTTTTTTAGAAGCTGTAGATTTTGTAGTGGTATTTCTTGATTAACTTTAAATCTTCCAGGAAAAGGAGGAGGATTGCAGCTCTTTACGGCTTCAGAAGTGAAAGTGGTGTCTGTAGTTTGTAGAAACTGAGTAAAACTGTCAAATCTTACCCAGCACCTTTCACGATCATTGACTGTTGGATTACAGTCTTTCCCATTCATGTCAGATGCTTCTGTTTTGTTCCCAAGTAGGCTTCCTAGGTGCGAGGACTCGTGCGGGCACGTGTTTAGTCTCATATTGGTCATTCGCTGGGTAGATATTGGGTATTTATACAGAATCAAGAAACTCAAACAATACTTTCTGGCTAGCATTTTTTGGGGAAAGTCCTGAGTTGCTACAAATGGTTTCAGAGCGGACTCGACTCATAATTTATGTGGACTAGGGAACATTGCAGCATGAATCTATTGGGGCTGACCACAGGCCGATCGTGGTGCTTGTAATTAGATTTGAATGAATTTGAAATTTTAGCCTGACGAGGACGTCATGGCTTAAACGGAGGGAGTATGCGAGGACTCGTGTGGGCATGTGTGTTCAGTCTCACATCAGTTATTCGCTGGGTAGATCTTGGGTACTTATACAGAATCAAGAAGCCCAAATAATACCTTTTGGCTAGCTATTTTGATAATATCAATTCTAGGTCTACAATGTTATTTTGAAACCAGTTTTGAGATAGATGTTAAGTTATTAATGCAATTTTTAGCCTTTTACACTGCATTTATTGAACTCCCCATTTGATTGGTTGAATCATGACTAGCCACGCTAACACACTGATAGGAACTACAAAGGTAACTGAGCAGGTGATCCTACCTCAGCAGGATCTGCTAGCTGTTGTATCGCTGTGCAAGCCTAATTCATAGGTGAATTAGAATAGACTCTGACATATTTTCTTCTACTTGATTGGAGGCATTGGGGCTGCAGAAAGGTGGATCCTCATAATAGAATTTAAGGCTATGAGGTAAATTTACCACCCTATATATAGGGTTGCCACATCGACCAAATAATTTTTGTCACCCTGCAGTGCCCAGCTGCAGACTATGCCCTCCCAACACCCCCACCTCCCAAAAAAGGAGGAAAAAAGAAAGCTTAGTTATAGCACTTGCAGTTGCATCCATCCATCTAGCCACATGGAACTCTGCAGTTCCAGCTAGATGAATTTCTAACTACAAAAAATATTCTGTCATGAGCAACCAACCAGTCCTTAAGCTGAATTATATATTCAATAGGATTGTTAATTTATAATCAATTGGAAGTAATTGTATTAAGGTGGTTATTAGGAAAATTAGAGAATACTCTTCTGCATGTTCATGAGATCCTTAAAGATGACATGGTTGTGGGTCTGCATTTTGTGTTTGATAGGAATTCACTGAATGAACTCTATGCTAGTTACTGAGCTGATATCTCTCTCTCTCCCCAGATGTTTTGATCTTTTGCACAATTCAGATGGCATTTACATCTCTTACAGATAACTTTGTGCTTCATGCATGACATCAGGGATTCATCAGATGATTTGTTGTAATTTTGTTACGCTCAACAAGCATACCAATGGGCTTATTTCTGATGAAATGTCAGAGGCAACACTTTCTTTCCATAATGCTTATCCTCCTCATGGTGGTGCCAATAAGCAGTGCCATTAGTTCAGATGGTACGAGTCTATGAGATGTTTCAGAAATTTCATAATATTTGTATTATTGTTCTTTTGTATAATTATATCTTTTTAATTTGAGAATTGTTTCGTATAGGTGATGCGCTTCTAAGTTTTAAGACAGCTATTTCTAGTTCAGATGGTGTCTTTCTCCATTGGAGACAAGAAGATCCTGATCCTTGTAAATGGAAAGGTGTGACATGTGACGATCATACAAAGAGAGTAATTTATCTGTAAGTAGCTTTATGATATAGTGTATTTATGGGTTGTATTGTTACCTTTATTATACACACTTGTAAGTTGTAACCATTGTTTCATATTATATTGTAAATTAGGCTCTTTACAAGTCTCTGTTTCTTTCTTATTGCAAAGTGAATATAGCTCAAGTGAGTAGGAAAATAGAGCTTGCGAAAGAAAGAGATCATGAAACAATTTAGAAACAAGATTACTTGCAAGTGTTTGAATGAACTCTGAAGCTAATGCCTAGATTTGTTGATATAACAAGAACTTACCTATTGGATGTTTTCATTTTCTCTGTTTGCAAGTGAGATTGTTGCTTGCATGTAGAATACTTGATACATGAGTTTTGAAACTACTCAAAAATGATAATCTGGGGGATATCATCTGAAGAGAAAATGCTCGACTTCAAATGTGATAGGACTCATGAAGGGGAGTGACTTTCGAAGTGAATATAGCACTTCAAGCAGGATAGTTGGCTGCTAAGATCAGAAATGATTAAGAGAGCTTTTAGTTGACACCAAGATTTGTTGGGGAACAGTATACACATGCAGACATACCCTAAACTTTTTTTATACGTTGTGATATGAAGTTGCACAATCTCATTTGGATTCAGTGAGGGAGGGTGACAACCAAACAGGATCAAATGGGGCTTAGTTTTGCCTTATATTTTAAGGAGAGATGTATGTGCATACGGGCTTTTTTTTCTCAGATGGAGACTTATCACATACTAGATGTGGCCCAGTACCTTTGATTCATATAGTTTATAAAGATAAGGCCCAATTTTTGGAACATTTAGTGGAATTGCTGGCGGCCTCTGATTGCTTTCCCATTTAGATCACTTAAGCTATGAGTTTCATATGACTTAAAAGAGTTAGGTCTTTTGTTGTGGCCAGCCCATGTGCTCTAATGATCATTGAAGCTCCAAGGAAAGAATGGTGGCAGTTCCTAAAACTTGGTGCCAAATTGAAAAATAAGAAATCTGCTGATTGTTAAACTTAAATTGATGTTAAAGCCTTGAAGACTCCCTCCAGTGGAGACTATACTGAGACTGCTTATGAAAATAAGAAATACTGATGTGCAGCATGTGTGCTGAGAGAGAGAGAGACGAATTTAAGGGTGGAGATGCTACAAAGAGTTCTCATTATATAGGGAGTAGAGTCTTCCATGCTTGTTGCATGTGATCTGTGGAAGTCTTGATCTCCCTGGTAGAGTCTGTCCAATGAAAATAAACAGACGACTACAGTAGGGGGGGAGGAAGAAATAGGCATGGTGTTCCTTGGGAATGGAAAATAGGGATAGTTGCTCTTCATTCTCCAAAAAGATAAATCAGAAAACCCTCAGGGTTTGGTTTTCCTAGCTGGTAATGTAAAGAAGCAAAAGTTATTTTATGCTAACCAGCAGTTATGGGAGTTCACAAATAAGAGTCAAACTTGAAGTTGGAGTTGGAGTCACACTCCTGAGCATTCATATTTATATGAGATATATTGTCAACTAATCACGTAATTTGCATTCAAATGTAAATGTGCTGTTGTAAGAGGTCAGGACTTGGATTGTTCTTCATTTCCCAGCAGCCAAGACATATTTTATTGATAACACTTTTTCTGCAATCTACAAAACTGCAATGTAATTACATATTTGCTTTGTAACTGTATTGTAAGTTCTAGTGCCCCAACTTAAGCTCTCAAACCTATTGTAGCTACTTTTTTGACCTTTTGATTCAGAACCTTAGTTTTGACTTGTCCCTTTTTTGTTGCTTAAATTTTATCGAGGTTTATATATAGCCTCATCTTTCATAGTTTATGTTGATTAAAATAAAATCTTGCATTTTGTCATCAATATGGCCGTAAAAAATAGCTATAAAGTTCTGGGCATGCTGACAGACAATGAACAGGATAATTTGCTTTTGCTAGACATGTTTCAACTGGGTAAGTCTGAATGAAGAAAACTCTTGGACTGTTATGGAGCCAACCTGTGGCCATGCATGCTGAAATTTCTTTTGCCGTGCTTGTCCTAATTATTAACAAAAGGTGTGGAAGCTAGTTGCGGAAAAGAATAGCATTCATGAAGCATTTTGAGAAATGTCTCACAAAATTGTAATTGCTCGTTTAGGTGATCCATGCCTGGTTGCACTGATGTTTGGAGACTTACACATACATACATACATACAACATAAGAATCATTTAGTGAACGAGTGATACTCGAATACTTCTAAAGCTAGCAACTGTAAATGTACATGCCAGGGTGCAGTTTGATGTCATTGATATTCTTCAACATCCTTGGTATGATGCTATAGGGAAAGGTCTACAACCTCGATACTGGATACCATAATGTACCTTACTAGTTTGGTATGGTATGGTTGATATGGTAACGTATGCATCGTGTACTAAAACATCTCTGTAACCATTTTTCTCACTTTTTATCTTAGTATGCCGCAGTACGGGTTAGTACCCACCTTGGTACGCCTTGGCATGTGGTGGTACACCTCGGTACGGGATGGTACTGGGTAGTACGGGGCCTGTGCCGATCTGAACTTGAGTTTCGTACCAGTTCCACCCGGTATAGGGCGGTATGATGGACCATTCTATGGGTGCAGCACAGTAGGAGGACCATGCTGTTTATTTTTGTCAAATGAAATGTTGACTGATTCATAAACCAGTAGAATGTTGTCTAAATTTTATAGGACACTGCAGAAAATATGTTATCGAACAATAATACAATAAACTTGAGGTTGTAAGTTAGGATTTTGGGTGCATCCAAGTGGCATGAGATCAAATAAAGTTTGTCAAAGGACAGTAACATTGAAAGCAAGTTTTGTGAGAAGTGTGCAAGAAAAGGAGATTTTTTTAAAACTTACCTCTCCTTCTTGAAGGGATAAGTAATTGAAATAGGTTTGAACATGTGTGGAAATTTTTATTTGTCCAAGAAAGTTGAAATTGTTCATGGAAGTTGTTTGAAGGAGATCCATTTTGAGCTGCCTATGAGCACAAAAACTAGTTTTTTCTTCTAACTGGGGGAGATCATGCTACTCTGGTCATCAAATCAGATCTCAGATCATAGAATTACTAAATCTGACTAAATGAGTAAAGAATGCATTTGGGATTGATTTGGACTATACAACCTGAATGGATATGTCAAATGTTTTGTCAGGAGGCCATCTTTTGGCCACTTGATTGATGGGAATGTTTTGCTGTTTGTGGATTCGAGCACGTGGTTTTCTAGGATATGTTCATCTCACTTCATTGTATTTCCATTATTGATATGGTTTATTAAGTATTTGGATTGGTAGAGGAAATGCATCTATTCAGAGATTCATTTGTGCAACTCTTTTATCTCATGTTTTGGTCCACATTTGATGCTGCATTTAAACTTTATAATGGATTCTCCTTGCTTAAATGTGCTTAGATGATGGATCATGACTACTTAATAGTCTAAATTTTGTGAAACTTGTTTCTCTCATAACTAAGTTGCAAAATACTAAGTCAGGCCCATGTGCTGCCATATAGCACCATCTATTTTCTATTTCATGCAATTTAGTTTGGTGATGGTTTTAGATTTGCATTTTCATATCTTAAATAGCCTGTTTTATTGGTTTAAGTAGTCTTGGTCAAGGATTTTGTTACTTGAAAACCTAATACAGTCATATGAGGAGAGAATAAAGTCTATTATATGGATGAGTTGGTTTCTTTCACTTTTTTTTCTTTCATTGGGCTTCCAATTAGAATATGTAGAAGTTGATGATGGAGTCTTGAACTTCAAAATCATATATCATGCTTTTATTGGTTGAGGCTAAGCATGGTATGTCTATTATGTTGAGATTTGGCATGCTGATAGAGTATCATGCGTTTAGGATGTGCTAGAAACATTGGACAGTGATTCCCCAATTCCTGCTTGGTAGAATAGAGACCACGGGTCCCCATCTTAAGTGTTTTGAATTGTTAGGTAATTTCAACTATTTTTTAGTCAAATTGGAGGATGCAGGCTCCAATGTAAGGATTAGGCACTAAGTTTTTTAATTTGAATCTCATATCTAAGTCATGTTTCAATTTCTGTTGTATACCCTCTTGTTCTCCATTTTCTCTCTATGATGTTTTGATTAAAGAAATTTGCTCGAGTTTGTGTGCCTTCGTCATTGTATAAGATGTGGATCTTGGAGCAAGATCACTGTGGATTGAGTTCAGATCTCTTTTCTTCTCCTTTTTCCTTCTTTTTATTCTATATTTCTTCACTTTGCGTCCTTTTCTTGCCAATCCCAATATCAGTACATACTCATGCAGTCCACTGCCTTCTTTGTCATGACCTCAGGGTGACCATTGCAGTCGATCAACTTGACAATTAAAATTCAAATCAGCCTCAAAATAGCTTATGATTCAACAAATTATAAATAAGGATATTTCACATAAAAATTCACTTAGAAATTAATATACATATATGCACTATACCTTTCAGGATATCAACAAAGCATGATATACCATGTTTCGCTTCAATATTGACTTGATCCAAAAGGCAACTTCCACTCCATCAAGTCCTTTTCATTAAAAAATGGTTCGTTCACTCATTAATCACAATGAAAAGATTATGTAATACAGCTTAGTAAGCAACTTTACCGTTGTCGAAAAAAATTGTGTCCATAGCAAGCAAATGGCTTTTTAAATGAAACACAATTAAATCATAACTGAAATGCCTGAGATAGACTTATTGAGGTCATTTTATAATGAAATTCAAAAATAAAAGCATTCAACAAGGAATAAGATACTATTAAAGATTTAGAACACATGTTTAGGAAAAGGCACAATAATCCAGGCAAAACCATTAGTTGAACAATTGCCCAATAGTTAAAATGCTGTTTCAGTGAAACACTTCAGTAATGAAAATTCCATAAATTAAAGTCCTTTCATAAGGAAGAAAATAAAGAAACAATCAAAATACATTTATATTAAACTTGAATTTGAGGTCCACTTGATTAGATCAGTTCAGCCCACCATTGAAGTAGGTCAGCTAGGAAGTGGGGCTCACTAGGTGACATGACCTACTTAGATCAATTCCTAGAGCCAATTCATTATGTCGGTTGCATAAGGATCCAGCCTAGTAACTTAGTGGACATGCAATTAAAGGTAGACATATGGACATGCTATAATAGGCTATTTCCATTTACTTTAAAACATGATATATAAACAAGTAGCCCCTATTTGAATTCAATAAAAATATTTAAAATTCAAATTTCTCAACAAAAAAAGTTGATTTTTCAACTTCGATTTTTGGCTCCGAGTCAATTTTCAACTTTTAAATGCTAAGGTACCTTTTTTTTTTTAATCTTAAAGTTTCATTAATTTTAATATACCTAAACATTACTAAAATCCGTAGTCCGGTTACAGAAGTCTTATGCACTACTGTATATATCATCTACTATGACACTAAACAGCACTTAGTGCCTTAGCAAACTGATTTCCAAGGCTTACAAGCATATATGCATATACATGTATTTTCCCACTTGTGTGTTGTCTTATTACATTCTTATTTTTTTCCCTTTTAGTTGGTCAGTAACTCATCCCAGTACCAGCCACTGGCTGCCTGCAAAATAGTGTGCTTAGTCTGAGAACCCTTCCTACAAAAGCCAGCCTCCAATTCCTTGGGGTGCAGACCTAAAGTAAGGTCACTAACCCTCTTGTGAGGTCCTACTTGTTGCTATTTCAGGTGTGCAAACAACAAACCATGTCAATCAGCTCTCCTACTGAACATTCAAAATCTGCAATGGATCCCCATTAAGCTCAAAACTTTTAATCCTTCAGCCTCCTAACTCTTCATCAAAATCTACAAATATGTGCCTGAAGTCTGTTTTCTCCCTTCTGAAACCCTTGAGTCCTGTCTTTTTTCTTGGAATAGATATTTGTCAGGACTCTTCCCGTTAAAATACCCTTGAGAGGGTATAGATCTGCAATTTTTTCACTATTTTGAGGATGGTAATCTTAGCACCTTGCTTCTTGGCAATGTAGAGGTAAGATTTATTCTTTGTAACCTAATTTTTAGTATTCTTCCCTCATTTTATTCTTTTGTCTCTTCCATCGTCTCACATCCTTCAACATAACTAATTTTGTTGTTGCTTACCTTATTCTATCATTAATCTCCTATGCTTTGGTGCATCCGATAATCATGCATTATTGTGATTATTTCTCAATTTAAAGTTTAACATGCCAAGTTATTCGTTGCTGATTATCCGAGAGGTGCTAATGAGTAGTATGTATTTTTATAATTGGCTTATATGAATGATTACATTTATATTGGATGTCCGTACCTTGTAAAACAAACATGGCATCACAACCTGTTTGGCCATAAATTAGTAGTTTTTGCTTTCTAACTGCATTTTTGTAGTTTATGATGATACAATTTTTGGCTGAAATTGAACAATCTAAATTCTTACCTGGTGCCCTACACGTTGGGCCACCATGAAGCTTATACCTCATATTGCTGCCCTTGATCAACTGCCTCTGTCCTAAGCATTTTTTAACATTTTTGAGATGTACTAAAAGGTATGCTTTCTGCTACTTTATGTAAACCTTGAAAGTGCTGATAACTTCCTGGGGATGCTTTCACAATGATTCAACAAATAAACATTCACATGTTCTACTGGTCGTGGTCAGATTTAGGTTGATTTGTGGTTATGAATTCTTGGACTGGAGGAGTCTTCTTCCCTACAAATATAACCTATCTAATAGCTGTTTTATGTGTGTGCGTGTATTTCTTTCGTGCATATGCTACTTTGCTGGTTATTAATATGTGCCATCTACAACATATTTGATAATTTGATATTAAAATATATTATTTTATATTCTTCTGAAAAGCTCAATTTCTCATCATAATCTTATATGACCCAACTTCATGTTACTAATTGGGTTTTTGCAACCACCTATTGTTGACCTTATTCTTTTGTTAGTAATATTCCAGTTCTAGCTGAAACCCTTCTCTTTGCCTGTCCCTGGGATGCTTTCTCAATTAACTTGGGCATTCCTGGTGTAGCCCTCCGTACATTAGAAATCCTTTGAAACAAGTGTTTGCTAGAGCAATATTAGTGGATTAATAATGAAATGAGGTTGCATTTAAATCTGATGGCCATGGTTTGCTATTAATTATTTTCATTAGCCGAAGCCTATCCGTTTAGAATGATGGAGGTGTTAGATGTAGATGTTAATGTACCTAGAGGATGGTGGATGTGCTTTAAGTATATTCACTATAGCTGCATGCTGAAGGATCTGTGACTGAGTAGCCAATAGTAAGGCTAATTAGAGTTGTATGAGTTGATGTGTGGCAAAATAATAAAGGTGGTGGGTATGTTGCATGGGTTGTTAAGTGGTTTAGTTGTGTTGCATTAAGGGCTAGGATTAGCACTATAGGGATGCACAATAGAATGGAGAACTAATTAAATAGTTGTGTGCATTAAAGATTAGAGGACAAGGTTCGCGGTACCGATGGTACCGACGTACCGGTCGGCTCCGGTAACGGTACGGTACCGGTGCCGAACCGAGCTGAACCGATACCGTACCGATGGGGCACATTCGGCCTGGTTTCGACCCCATTGTCGTTTTTTTTTTTTTTTGGAGTTCTTTCACTTTTGGATATTTTTTTTGATGTTTTTATGTTTAGGTTTAAGGTTAAAAGTAGATGATGCAACTTATTACTTCCAAATGATTCAAATAATGAGATGAAGAACATAAAATATTTTCAAATTAAGATACAATTAATTACATACATTTAAAGTACTCTCGAATATCTAAAATCGGGTTGAGTGGCACTTTGAAAAGTGCCCCAGTGTGGCACTTTCAAAGTGGCCAGAGGCACTTTGAAAGTGCCTATGGCCAGCGCTGTGGCACTTTGAAAGTGCCACAGCGCTGGCACTATTTTTCAGAAGCGAATCGGTGCGAACCGGCTCGGTTCGCACCGGTTCGAGCTCATACCGGTGCGAACCGAGCGGTTCGCACCGGTACAAGGCTCAAACCAAACGGTTCCGACCCATATTGGGTCGGAACCGTTTTACACCCCTGTACCGGACCGGTGCGGCTCGGTACCGGTCCGGTACGGGCTGAACCGACCGGTACAGGTCGGTTCAGCAGACCTTGTTAGAGGAGTTACCAGTATTGAGATGATCTCCAGTTTTTGAAGGCACTTGGATGGTAACTGCAAGAAAGGTCTTGAAATATTTTGTGTCAGCTGAGAGTAAGGCTGCAAATGGGTCGACCCGACCCGCTTAGACCCGACCCGATCCAAATTTTAGGACCCGCGGGGTTTGGTCGGGTTCTAAATTTGGACCCGTTCTATTTTTCGGGTTGGGTCTGGGTCTGGGTCAACCCATTCTCGACCCGACCCGACCCGATCCATTTTTTGGGTCAATTTTGGATCGTTTACCAAAAGACCTAATCCGATCAGACCTGAACTCGATCTACCCATTTAGACCTGCAGGCCCATAGGCCGCAGCCGCAAGCCCGCAACCCGCAGGGAAAAAGTGCTCCCCTTCTTTTTTTCTTTCTTTCTTCTTCTTCTTTCTTCTCACCCTCCCTGGATGATCCTCCGATCCCCATTTGCCCCTCAGCTTCAAAATCTCACCTACCCCTATCAAAACCCATAAAAATTAAAACAGTTTCACCCAAACCTAATTCCCTCCCCTCTCCTTTTCCCCTCTCGAGCTTCTCACTCCCCAGCATTTAGCTGTGAAATCTTTCTTTCCCATCGACACGTTCTCGGAAAAAATCCAATGCGTTTTTCAAGATCTTGAGACCTCTCCGCTTGCCATGGATCTCGAGGGCGGCATCTACTCCAGTCCCTCCAAGGTAAGCTGGATTCCTCATCTGTTCCCTGCCTCATCTTATCTCATCATCTAGTTTTCATGCGTTGATAAGGATTCAAGGGCTGGGTGATGATAAAGGGATTCTTGGAGGGAGATTTTAACTTTGGCGTACCAGAGCCTGGGGGTGGTGTACGAGGACCTGGGCACGTCGCCACTGTACGTGTACAAAAACACCTTCGCAGAGGATATCCAGCACTCGGAGACGAACTAGGAGATCTACGGCGTGCTCTCCTTCGTCTTCTGGACCCTCACCCTCGTCCCACTCCTCAAGTACGTCTTCATCATGCTCTGAGCCTATGACAATGACGAGGGCGGCACCTCACGCTCTACTCCCTTCTCTGCTGCCATGCCCGCATCGGCTTCCTCCCCAATAGCCAGCTCGCTGACGAGGAGCTAACCGCATACAAAAAAGGGGGCAGCATCGGCGGCTGCGGGACGGTGGGCGGCGCAGCCCTATCGATGGTGAGGACAAATGCTGGAGAAGCACCATGTATTTTTGTGAAATTTCTTCTAAGACTGGTGCCTCCTTGTATTTTTTTTAGCCCCATTGCCTTGAGGTTCTGTGAAGAGACTGTAACAGGAGATAGAATGAGACATGTCTTGGATATTTTCACGAGTCCATTTCTAGATAAGGAGGTAGATGTCAACAAGCTCATGGATAAGAGGCATATTTGTTGGGCTCTCGTTGCATTTAGAGACGTTGAGAAGAAGTACAAAAGATGAATAATGATGAGCTTTGAAAGGGTTGTTTTGAAAGAGAGACCCGGACTGGACCCGGACCTGACCTGGACCGGACCTGAATTATTCGGGTGGGGTCCGGGTCATACGTGGACCCGACCCGAATGACTTATTGGGTCAAAAATTATAGTTGTGGATCCAACCCGTCCCGACCCGATCTTTAATCGGGTCCGGTTTGGGTCTAAAATTAGGATCCGAACGAGAAACTAGATCACGTCGGGATCACTCAAGACCCGACCCGACCCATCCGCACCCCTAGCTGAGAGTTTGGCCCAATAAAATCAAAGAAGGATATGAGAATCCAAATGAAAATAAGTTGGTTATGCTTTATAGTTAGTGTTATGATAGGGCTGCCTCTCAGGGCTAATGACTTCTAGTTTGCTTTAATCTTGTGACAGTTTATTAGTACAATAATACTTCTAAGACCATGTGCAAGAGTTCTTTTTTGTATTTGTACAATGTAGTATAATTTGAATGAATATTTTGAATTTCTTGTTTTCCTCTTGTCACTAATGTAATGCCAAATTTAAATGCTCAAAGATACTTATATATGGCTTAAGAACATTTAACCTAATAGTTGAATTGTATTGATAATTTAGAGTTGTATTCATGTTAACACATACGTTTGTCCATTACAACCATTATTGACAACTATGATATAAGAATAAATTGGCAGGTGGACATGCAAATTTCCTATGTTAGATCTTGTTCAAACATGTAAGGTGTATCTTCATATGCAGTACAGACCATGCATGGAAGTTTAAGAAATGCCATAGAAAGTATGTTGAGTTAGGATGTAAACAGTGTATTCCTGTCAGTTGTGCACTTATCAAATTATATAATATTCTTCTGATCTTGTGAGTTTCATCAGTAGGTAAACTTTTACCACTTTTATAAGTACAAGTATTTTTTCCTCTCTAGCTTAGCCCCTTAAAAACTTTTTATGCTGGAAATTGTGATAATCTATTGTATGTTGTATATTTCAGGAGTCTTGCCTACCACAAGTTGATTGGGTCTATATCTCCAGAAATTAGCAAGCTAAGTTACTTAAAACGATTGTAAGCATTCTCCTGATTTTTGTAAACTGCTGTTGCTCTCCAATGGACTTGATTATGTATACTTCACTTCTAATGGTAACATTTGATGCTTGCATGTTCTAGAGCTCTACATGGTAACAGCTTATACGGAACCATTCCTCCAGAGCTGGGAAACTGCACAAAGTTACAATACTTGTAAGTCCTTATTTTATGTTGGAAGATATATCTACCAATTTCTCTAAAGTTTGGTCAATTTCTCTGGTGATATCGTTGGTGTATTGCAATTTTTCTTATTTACTTTGGTTCATCTATATTATCCAGCAATTTGCAACAATTGCTGTTTGTGCTTATGCTGGAAAAACTAAAAGCAGTTGTCAGTATCTCCTGATAATCCTTTAGATTATGCTTTCGGAGGGACACCCTGCATCACACAAACAGAGTGGAAGGATGTGAGATGTGTTGTTGGACTAGCTGGCAGGAGATTTCTAGTAGTTACTACTAAGTATCTTGCAATTGTTAGAAATATATTTATTGTGCTGTACAACTGTTATTGTTGTTGGAGTTATTGGCAACCAGGAAGAAGAAAATGTACGAAGAAAGAAGACATCAAAAAGCTTTTATTTCCAAGCAGAACAAGCTTCTGTGCCTTTCTCTACTCTGTTACTCTGAGACAGCTGGTGTCATGACCCCCGCCCCGCTTCCGGCGGGCCGGGGCGGGGGTCGTGACAAAGCTTGGTATCAGAGCAAAGGTTAAAAAGAGTCCTGTCAGAGCAATAGGGTGAGTCAGGATTAAGTATAGGATTATACTATGGAGCATAGGGTTTTCTGTATGTTATTTTATGAGTCATTTACAATTCAGTAAAATATATTTGGGGATGAGACTTAAGAGTTCTTTTTTGGCTCTACTTGAGGCATAAAATTTTATATCATTTCAGTTTACAATTAAGATTTGTATTTTGATAGAAAGTCAATTAATAAATTCGGAGAATATTTATCAGAGTTGTGCAGCGAAAGTATAGTGGATTGAGTCAATTTAAATTGGTCAAAAATGTTGACTGTGATGGGAGACTAGATTTTTCAATAATGAAGACTTTTGTTAATAAGAGAAGGTGAATACTGTTGATTCTCAGATTAATCATAATATAACTATGTTACCTCTCTGATGGTTTTTGCTATTTTTGCTATGTTAAGAGATAATTTATGTAAACTCATCATAAATTATTGACTGCTACAGTAAAACTAGTGGGTCTTACGTCCCAGGCGAACCATATCAACTCCCTACTGTCACATGCATATGCAGGAATATGACACCACACAATAATACAAATGCTGGCCCGTTTCCCGAACAGAAATCCACAAAAACATCTCACATCTGTATACTAAACGGCACCTCGCGGGAATTCTACATCCGCGGAAAGCCATACTGCACCTTGCGGGGTCTTACTATGCCCGGCGGCAAGCAGATATATAAGTCGCAGGACTGGTCGATCCTACGTCTAGGGCCGTGTCCCCTCTAGGAAGGGACTGGGTTTCGCCCACCCAGAAGGCTACTATATGCACACAGGCCGATGTCTAGCCCCATCGACTATAGGTGTTCTGTAGATACTGCCAAGCCATGCATAATGCCATAATGCATCCTCCCAATACTCTACTAAAAAGGACTATAATCAAGACTACCACTCACTCGACCACGACCCAATCATAAACTAACATCAGGGTTAGGAGTGAGGGTCAAGGAAGTGCAATACAACTCAATATACCACTAAAAAGGCTCTACAAGTCTTTGAAATATAGAAAATGAAATCAATTTACAAAAGAAGTCATTTCACAATTTGGAACCAATTTAACTACTCATCTATCCCTTGTAATTTCTTTCAATGTTCCCTCAAATGCATGTACAAAATAATCAAGCATGGAGAATCAAGATTATAGAGGAATCTACTACAATATCAATCAATATGCTCGAGTGGAATCAATTCACACTTAGCAACATTCATGAAAATGAATAAGGAATGTGCTCATGGTGCAAAGTACAAACTTCCACTCACCTGTCAATCTGGCACAATCCTGATACGCCTCCAAAAATCTACAATAGGCAGTAGGGGACTTCCTCCTCTCATTCTCTAGCTTCTTGCCCAACTGATACATGCATTTACAATACATTTAGTCTTGTATCAAGGGCCATAATCTACGTGCCAATCATAATTATAGGAAACTTTAATTGACTCAACTTCCCCCTTTTTTAAATCCTTTCCTTTTTCTCTTTTTCCTATCAATTAATCTTTCCTTTATATGTATTATGATGCAAGAGTATCCCACACACACCTTGTACCAATGCTATAGGGTCAAGGTGTGCGAAGGGATCGAATCCCTTCCAATCCAAAATTTTACTAAACTTTGGGTCGACCCCAACTTTGAGGGTTGACCCCTGCTTGGGTCGACCCAGCTCACCCTGACTCGACCCCAAGCACCGAGCCAAAAATATATTTCCATTTTCTGGAATTTTCTGAGAGAATCGACCCTACCAGACTTGGGTCGACCCCACTCAGCCCTGAGTCGACTCCGGCTTACTTTGAGTCGACCCAACACCATTTTTTTCACCTTCTTCACCTCGGATGAACAGTAACCCGGACTGACAGTGGGTTACTTCGTCCCGGTTTTGATCCACTTTTCAAATTCCAAATTTTATGAAATTTATACATAATATTCTACATTTATAGGGGTTTCCAGAGAGGTAACATGCATCACCATCGGAGGCCGATTGACCCCCGAAATAATTCACCGAAGTTGGGACTTCGACACAGTTTTTCCGCAATGCCGAAAAAAACTTGTCGAAATCCGATTCTTCCTCTTTTAACCACCTCTACAACTCTTATCCGACCCCTCTAGACTACATCCACCTTTTGTATAGCCTAATTTTATTAAAAAAAAAAAACTAGGTAGGGACGGGTGTTTACCTTTCTCTTCGGAGACACAACCGGGATCCCCCCTTCCCTTCTCTTCTTTTTCTTTCGGACTTTTCCTCTCCTTCTCTTCTTCTCTCTTTTCTTCTCTTTTTCTCTCTTTTTCCTTCTCTTCTTCTCTCTTTTTCCTTCTTCTTCTTCTTCTTTTCCTTCTCTCTGTCACCGCCCGAGACTTCCCCCCCTTTTCTTCTCTGTTTCACTCCACTGACACAGCCAACCCACCAATTAAGTCACATCAAAATGCTAAATTTTTCATTTTGCCCCTAACACTTCAATATATCTACTGTTATGCCATTAACTTTTGATTGCTTCCCATTTTGCCCCTAACACTTCAACGCATCTACTGTTATGCCATTAACTTTTGTATCCTTCCAATTTTACCCCTTATATCAATTTTAAAGGACTATTCTATCCCTTTTTTTATATAAAAAAAAATTTAGGGTTATTACAGCTGGACTGAAGTAGTTATAGTACATTTACAAGTGGAATCAGAAAATAATTGGTGGATAACACAAACCACTAACCTACACCTTATTTTGATGGTTACTTGAAAAGATGTTGCACGACTAATTTGTTTATATCAGAACATAGATTTAGGATATAATAAGGTTTAAGAACTTGGTTTCAATTTTGCTTTAGATAAGGCTCACCAAGTTTCAGTTTTGGTGGTTTTGGCTCAAGTTTCGGAGTTTGGGCCAGAAAAATTACAAAGGAATATGAAGCATCAGAAGAAAATAAAACAAGAAAGGTAGTATTTGAGCAGTTCCGTTGTCCTTAATCTTTGCATTTATACTTCTATTTTTTACATGATGAAAGCTGATAGGTATAGACAAGGAATGCGGAACCGTTCTGAACCGGACAGTTTCGCCCGTTCCGAGTCATACCGGTGGTTTACTGGTACGGTTTTGGCTTTAAAAACGGTTCGCTGCCGGAGCTGGAGAAGAAGAAGAGAGAGAGAGCGAGCGGGGGAGGGAGAAGGAGCAGCGGCAAATGCTGGCGGAGGGCCGCGGGAGGCCGGCAGAGAGCCGTGGGGGGTGGCTCGGCCTCCGCCGGCATCCGCCGCCACTCCTTCTCCCTCCCTCCCCCGCTTGCTTGCTCTTTCTCTTCTTCTTCTCCGGCTTCGGCAGGTTTCCTCTCTTGGTACGGGCCCGGCACGGCATGTACCGACTTGTGCCGCGGGGCAATTGGTACAGTGCTCGGTACCGGCACAGTAGACCTTGGGTATAGATAATAATAAAATTTTCCTGAATAATCAATAAGAAGAATTATTAAATTCTGTTACATTCAATTGTTTGATATAAATTTTGTTATAACAACTAATCTTATAAATTTCTGTAAAAGTAAAAAAATTGTAATTACATAAAACTATAAATCAATATAACTTAAATGATTGCAGTCATATCAACAACCAAGCAATGGCATCTAACTTATAATTTGTACAGTATGTAAATAAAACTTTATTTATATATATCTCATCCAAATGCGTTTAAGATACTAAGATGACACTTGGCAAATCCAAGCTTTTATCTTGTGAGGCCATTATTTGAGGGGCTTAGACTACTACTTAATCTTCTTTTCACTAACCATTATGACTTAAATGTCAAACCTGGCATGTAATCTGGTATTTCTAATGCGTAAGTATGATTTAGAGTTCTAGCTTATCACATTTTTTGAATTGCTCGACATGAAAGCTCTATGTTACCCTTAGCATTATTTTATCCACTAGCCAAGATTCCCTGATTGATCCAGGTACAGCTTGAAGGTATTTCTCTCTATCTGTAACCAGTACAATCATTACCTCATGTGCTAGCTGAAATTTGATTTAGAAATTGCCAAGCACCTTCGTTACCTGCTAGGCACTTGCATTTTTTTGACTGCCATGGCATTTGGTACTTCAGCCCATTCCTTGTTTCTGAATTTACTCTGTGGGAACTGACTTTTTAAATTGCTCCTTGTAAACTTGATATGGTTGTCCTATATACTATTGCTCCGATACGTTTGTGTTGGCTTGTACTCAGCTTTGATGTAGTTCTTTCTAGAGGCTAAATCCTAGTAGTGGCATGAAGTCTTTTCATAATTGTAGCCTTAATATCAAGGTCCGCAATCTCAGGACCAGTACCGTACGATTATGGTACCATACAGTATGCATCTTGTGGACAGCTTCCAACCTCTTTTCCTCAATTTTCATCATGGTACCATCTGAAATCGGTTGGTGCGGGTTGGTATGATACAGTACGCACCTAGGTTTTTGGGTAGTATGGTATGGTTCAGCTCGGTTCGGATTGGTATGGGTTGGTACTGGTCGGTTTGGGGCCTGTGCCGACCCAAATGGTGTTTTCGTGCTAGTTCTGACTTGATGTGGGTTGGTATGCTCCGAATTGGGAAGTTTGGGGTGGTACGGCGAATATTGCTTAATATATTCTTAAGTAAAAGAGCTGAAAGCTAAATTAATGTTACTATAGTATCTTAAAATATTCTAGTTTGCCACAATATTTTTACTTGTGGTAATCGTTTATAAGAAATAATATTGACTATCTTTCTGCATATCAGGATCAATCAAAAACAAAAGTTTGAAGAAGACAGTTTTAGTAACCATGACCATGACCATCAAACTTGTTGTATTCATTTGAAGTTGGCTTTACAGATCCTCGTCACCAATTATCCCTATTCAAGGTTACTTGTGATAGTATTGTTTGCTTTTCCATATCCCAGCCTTTGCCCACTTCTCACCACAATTGGACAGGTTGTGGCACATTGTGTAACATAATCCTTTTGAGTTGTAGTAAACAAATAATTTGCATAATAAAAGACACATTGTATCAATAATTGAGGTATAATTCACTAGGATTTATCAAATTAGAGAACTATGTAAATTGGCTGCGGGATGTATTTTCACCTAGCTTGAATTTATGAAGAGATCTGAAAGCAAGTTTTCCTTTCTAGTTCTACTAGTTTACTCTTCTTCTGCTAAGATTTCAGTAATCACCATTTTTTTTGTGTTGGTAGTTACTTGGTACAACATATAGCACTACAAATATTGTGGCAAAATTTGTATGTGCCAACACAGATCTGTGGCTGACTACTTTGTAAACCTTCAATTATATGCTACATGATCCTATTCAGTTTTTATTCTGCACTGTTTAGGCTAGCTTTACTTCGATGGATGTATAAACATGCTTATTCATCAAGGTACACTGTAAGCTTTGAACCCTTGCACTATAGGCATCACTGTTTCTAACAAACATCACTAGAATACAATATGCTATGACATACTCTACAATGTTACTGCAAATTAAGTAACTAACACAACAAAATACAATTATTCAAGAAAGGAAATCTTATAGAAAAATACATAGAAGTGTACTACTTTAAATGTTAATTCTTTGGTAAAAGATTTAGTAATTCAAAAATCAACATTGTCAAGGTTTTAAATACCGGTACTGAATCTCATATCGTTTTTTCATCCGAACATTATAGTATTGGTACAATACCAGTACCTGGTACTGACAGTATTTATTGAAACTAAAAAGCATTATAAAGAATAAGAATGCCGGTATTGACCGGTACTTTGGTACGTTTGGTATGCTCGGATATGGACCGATATGGCCAGTGCGTACGAGACAGATAGTTTCAGCATCTTGGCACCCGTATTGGTGCTAGTTTCACATCGGAATGGTACAATACTAACAGCACAGTTATGGGGGTTTTTGAATTCATGAATACTATCCAAATTAGAGATCCGAACCAGTGATCTTGATCTTTACCAATGAGAATGTCTGGAAACCAAAAGTCATATATTTTGGAGGTATCAAACCTATGGGTGTAAAAACTGATGACTTTAATGCCATAATAGAATGTCTTGCAGTGATCTATGCATCACAAAGCCTATTTTCCTCCCATTCATAAAAAAAAGAGCCTATTTTAAATTCCAATAATACATGTTTTAAGATAAGGATATGATGACATCAGTGTGGATTTTCAATTTATATACCCTATCATGTATTTTTGCACATCAGCAGAATTGGCACAATTTGCACTTGATGCATGGGTAGGGGAAGTGTTTTAAGTTCCAAACCGTGTTCGGTAATAAAAAACCCAGTATGGTACTGAGACATGGTGCAGGGGCTGTGCTGACTCCAATACTTTACCATCTCCTGGCATGGAAGCATGCTGTACTCCTTTGATAAGGTACTGGTATGGGGCCTGGTCCTAACATGTGAAATATTGGGTAGGAAACTGCCAAAACATATTATTTTCGGTTCTAGGTGTTTTTAGTGGTGCAGATCATGATCACATAGTGTGGGTCTCCAATATAGATAACTCATCATTAATTGGAGTTATTAAATCTTTTATCAGTAATTTAATGGTTAATTTGAAAACTAACTCATTTACAATTAATTAGCTTAGGATCTGATATGTGTCAGCTGAATTACAATATACTGTTATGTCTTGTTGGGAGATACTTAATGATATTTGTGGACTGATACCGGTCGATGCTAAGTTGGTTTGTTGGGGTTTTGGGGGAGGGGGCATGCTATGCACTGTGCTCTTTAGGCCATGTTTTATGTGTTTTACATAAAAGCAGTTAATAATAGTTGCCTCTGCATCTCATTTACAATCGCAGATTACATTTCATTTGCAAGATAACTAATTTTATCAACTGCTTAACAGATATTTGCAGGGAAATTACTTAAGTGGATTTATCCCTTTGGAGTTGGGTAACCTTTTGGAACTTGAGACTCTGTGAGTGTTATATATTTGTATTGGTTATTGAGATTCATGAAGTTATCTCTAAGGTGATGGATGCATGCTGAGCTCGGCATTTCCTTACTGGCTTAGTTTCTATTTTCCCTGATAATACTGATAATGTACAATCTATATGAGCTTGTTATGTACTAATTGTCGCAACATTAGTATCTATTAAATTTGTTTAAAATATCTATTTAGGTTTATTTTTTACTTGAAAGTCTGTGCCTCAAGTGTGCCAATTAAATATGATATGCAACTTTAGCATGCCTCTTCTCATGCTTTCCTATTTTAATTCCATTCATGCACATATTTTGGTGCCTTTTGCTGTGTGTATATTTGATGATCTCTTGTAAAATATGATGTCACTATCAGATATTTATGTTTTGGGTAATATAAAAAGGCAAATTGTGGAAACTAAGTTATTGTGGTGCAAGTTTTTGTTATAAAACTTCTTGGTAACCATCTTTTTTTTCCCCATGTGTCCATAAAATTTAAAAAAATCTTTGCAAAACAATCTAGTGTATTACAATTCTGATTTTGAGTGAGCGATTCTTATTGTATACTCATTTCTTACTCTTTTAGGGATATCTCCAGCAACACTCTGAGCGGATCTATTCCTCCATCACTTGATAAGCTGCCCAAACTTAGATCACTGTGAGTTTCTTACTTTTGCTTAACTATATATTATATCCATCAAATGAATGATTGCTCCCATATAAAGCTAAAAATTGATTTGCTTTGCAATCTTCTTGAAGCAATGTATCAACAAACTTTTTGACTGGAGTGATACCATCTGATGGTGTGCTTATCAAGTTTACAGAAACTTCGTAAGTATTGTTTGCTTATTTTTGGAATGTATATTTTAAAGTGCATTTTCACTTGATGGACTGCTTTTCTCAAGTTAAGTGCTTTGTATTTGCTGTGGTTTGAATTAACTGTTGTCATGTTGCAGTTAGTTTCTTTTTAGGCATTTAGTGGTAAGGCTTGACTGGTGTCCTTTCTTAAGGTTTGACAAGAAAGCACCACTGATTGCCCATATATACAATAAATTTATCCCCATAAGTCAAATCCTGCATAAACTCAGAAAGTGGCTGCTGGTTTGTATCAGTTCTGACTGAAATATAACTTCTCACTTTAGGAAGTTATGAATTTTCATTGCACAACCAAACACCTGATTTTACAAAATTGTAACTTTTAATTTTAGGAAAATAATCATTAAATATAATGATTTACTAGTACATCAAAGCATGCTCTTTAAATATTCTAGAAATTTCTGGGACTGATGCCAGCTGTGTAAATAATTCTCTGTAGGTAGTGATGTCCTTATTGACTCGACCATCCCTGATTCTCCGGGCGCATTGGAATATGATGCATGTCTTTTCTTAATGCTATGTCATCTGTTAATGCCTTCATTTTAAAATAACATCCTCTGTGGAATCTGCCTTGTGCTCTCCCGTGCCTTAGCTTCTCTGTATAGTCATTTGTTGCCTGTTGTGCTTCATGCTTTGCACTACAATATTGATTGACAAATACCAATTTAGTTTCTGTCTTTATTGTTGGCAAGGGAGCTGCGTTTCATTTCTCGAGTTAACTATTTCAATTAATATTCAAAAATAGATGGTCATGCTAATTAATGAATTAGATTAGACACTATGATATCAATACTACTTAAGCCATACTTGTGTTTTCTACTTTTATGCATATGTCTACAGCTTTATTGGAAATCGTGGGTTATGTGGGAAGCAAATTGGTGTCGTGTGCAAAGATGAGGTTCAGCCGCCATCCATAGATTCTCAGCCTCCCACTTCAGGTACTTGGTAGGCTGAGAGTACATATCATCTTATGTTATTTTTGTTTCAAGAGAGTGAAATTGAAGACCCATTTTTTTTTCAAAGCAGTGATTTATGCCTGCTAAGGTTTAAATTATGTTATCCTTGATTGGTAATAGACAAATCATTGTATGCAAAATTACCAAAATTCTTGAATTAGTATCATATTATGCTGAAAATGAAACATTAATTAGTTAAGGCGGTAAAGATCGGTGCAACGAGAGTAGTTGACCTCTAGTTATTTTTGTATCTATATGCTCATACTCTTTTTTCATTATTTTTAAAATTTTTCATAAATGATTCAAGCAAGGTTAGCTGAACCGGTACTGGTTGGTTACTAGTTTGGTATGAGGTGAACCGGGCGGTTCACTCCGGTTCAGTAGACTATAAATTCAAGCCTTTTGGAAGGAAGGGGGGGGGGGGGGGGGGTGAGAGGCCTTTTGACTGGCAGGACCTAGCCTGTAGAAATTTCCTTGGATTTTAAGTAATCTGGTGGCTTTGACCCTTACAAATTATCTTGTTGTACTTTTGGACCTTACATGTGGCAGAAATATGTTGCTGCAGGAAACAAAGGGGGTAAGAAGAATTCTACTAGGCTTGTTATAAGTGCAGTTGCAACAGTTTGTGCTTTACTGTTCGTGGCACTAATGTGCTTCTGGGGCTGCTTTCTTTACAAGAAATTTGGTAAAGGTGACATCAGCGGTCTTGCAATGGATGTCAGTGAAGGTATTGATGGATTTTTCCCTCCTTAGTTCTATGAATATTATGACATGCGTTGTCTCATTCAGGAGTAGAAAAATAGGAAAATTTTTCTTATACTTAGGTACTGTCCCAGGTGCATCTATTGTAATGTTTCATGGGGACTTGCCCTACTCATCTAAAGATATCCTAAGAAAACTGGAGACATTAAATGATGAAAACATTATTGGTACTGGAGGCTTTGGAACTGTGTACAAGCTTGCGATGGATGATGGAAATGTGTTTGCTTTGAAGCGAATCATGAAGACAAATGAAGGCCTAGACCGTTTCTTTGATCGGGAACTTGAGATTTTGGGGAGCATTAAGCATCGTTATTTGGTCAATCTCCGTGGATATTGTAATTCTCCTTCATCGAAGTTGTTAATCTATGATTACTTACCTGGTGGAAGCTTGGATGAAGTTTTACATGGTGAGAACTGTACTACTATTTTCATATGTATAATCACTGCTTCCGGTGGGTGGAGTATGAATTGCTAAGTATCTGGTTTATCAATACTTTTTCTAGACTGGTAATTGGGGGTGCACCACATGGAGAACTTCTGTAATTTGTTATTGGCCTTGCAAATCCAAATCCCTTGCATGTTGAGTTTGCATTTTAGCTTTGTCAAGTTTGTCACTGTTTAACATTATAAATGATCAGTGCTTCATTCTATTAGATCTTAATGCGTCCTCATAATTTATAATTTGATATAACCTTAACATATGCTTTTTTAATTGTATTATCTGTTATATGCATCTTTTCCTTAGTGACTTAACTTCTCTCAGTCCTCTCTTTGTTGGTAAGAAATGAAAATTTATGTGCTTTATCAGACAGCTTTAGTAGAAACTTATTAATAGATGCTACAAAATCATCTTACTGTAATCTCAACATTCACATTTCAGTCCGCTAAAACTGTTATATTATGAACCACATTACTTCCAGATTTTAGTCTATATATTACCAGGCACAAGTTTGAAGTGCAAAATCATACTAAAATGACAACAATCAGGTTAAGTTATTGTTAGATGCTACAAAACCATCTGATTATGATCTCAACATTTGCATTGGAAATTGGTAGAGCTGTTAATTTAGAAACAACATGACTTCTGATTTTAGTCCATGTGTTGTCAGTCATGAGTTTATAAAGGGAACTGTGATCTAGCAGGATCACTGGACTTAATGTAGGCCACTTTGGCCACTACGGATAGAGCTAGATAGGGTCTAGGAGCAAGATCCGTCATATTGGGAAGCCGAGTCACGCGCAAAATTTTTGGAGGCCATAACTTGATCATACAATGTTTGATTAAGATTCTTTTTTAAAAAAAAACCGGATAACTTTTCGAGATCTATGTCTTAGAGCCAACCCTTAGGGGATTGAAACGGGCTAAATTTTCATCATTTGGGCTCTGAAATAGGCCGGTCAAATCAAAAGGCTTTTTTTTGGGAAAGACTTTAATCAAACATATCCTCTAATCCGTGAAGAATTAGGTCAAACAACAGTAGACAAAGTTGATGTAGAAGTTGAGACCTACCTCTTGTAGGATTTTAGTTTTTTTCATGATTATTTCTACTAGTCATATTTATTTTTGGAAACCTAGTTCTATTCGAACTAGAAGAGGAATCGTACCTGAATTGTGTAAGGGAAGATGTCTCTACTGTTATAAATAGGGCTATGAACCGCAATTTATGGTGTGGATCATCAATAAAGAAAATGGGATATAAATCCTACTTTCGCAATTTTTTCATCTTTTCTAATTTTCTTTTGAGATATTCGAGTTGAGTGGGTTGAGTGAATTCTTCCTTCTCCTTGATCGATCACACTGAAATAATAATAAGCAGGCCAGCTATAATAACTATTAAAAATACACTGGATTCTTGCATCAACCAATACTTAAAATAAGACAAGTTGAGACATTTGTTGAACTAAGATGTCCTCTACCCTGATGATCTAATGTTGAATTTCATGGCTATAGTACTTTGCATATACACATTTATCAGCTTCCTTTTGGTTGTTTTTGAAGTCATCAGGATCCAAGCCTTTCCCATCAAAATGTGGGTGCTTTGTGTTTTCTAAGAAATATACTAAAGTAAATATAAGGTGCAACAAGATATTGGAAAGCAAGTGACACGTAAAGTGGTAATTGCTTTCGATGTGCATAAGCTTTTTGTGATCAAGATTATGGCTATTTGCAATTCTATGCACGGGTGTTAGTTATTTCACAGAAGTTATACTTAATCCAACAAGCATATTTAAGGTTGTTACAAGGTTCGCTGTATCGGTTGGTACTGTTCCGTACTGGTATTGAACCGATACTATGTCTTATACCGTACCAACACTCGGTACATCTTACTATCTTGTACCATACCGCATACGAACTCCGTAATAGGATGGTATCAATATGGGTCCAATACTGAGACGACGAACCTTGGTTGTTAGTTTGGACGGTTTGGGCACCCACCCGAGGTGAGGTGTCTCCTTAAGTGTCTTGCTATCTGGGCCCATTTAAGGTTCTTAATAGATTTGTTAAATGAACTGTTTATGAGCATCTCAATCAGGGTTCTCAATCTTGGTACCAGACCCTATACCAGTACCAAGTTGGTACAATGTTGGTAAGCCCGGTACAAGGGTCGGATCTATGGATGGACACTCGGTATCCCCTCCACCCCTCCCCATTACTGAGTATCCCCAGTTTTGTGAACCTTGACTTGGATTTTTGCTTGAATCTAAATGAGCTGATATACTCAGCTCGACTTAGGTACAAAACAAGCTGAGCTTAAGTTATGCCTGGATTGTTTGAGCTCATCTTATTTACATCCATAACCTCATTCAACTAGAGAATAACCCAGCAAAGGTTCTAACCTTCCCAAAGAGCGTAGAAAGGCAAGGTCTGTAAAATGGTTTTTCTGAGTATTGATTCTTCATGGATCTAATGTTGCAACCACATATTATTTTTGATCTTTCTATGAATTTCTTGCAAATGTATTTAGATTTAATGTGGAATTTGGTGGCTTTGCCTTGTTGGTCTTCATGTGCTGGAATTTATGGGCGAAACCCTTCCAAGGTAGACTTTTCTAAGAATTTGCTCGAAACTGTTGGGGGCAATGAGGGAAAAAAGGATAGAGAAATGAATTTACTATTTCATTTTTGTTTTACGGGACAATTGCATGGATTGTATGAACCCTATATTACCTGATACTGAGTTGATGTGCTGTGAGACATTTTGAGGCAATCCACTATCAATGAATTGGATAAACAACAGTGAAATATGAGAGATCTAGTTGTTTGCTGCGTTATAGCTGGTATAGAACCTTGTACACAACAAAGGAGTCATATGACCCCTTTGTCAGCTGATGCAGAATTTTTATGCCATCTGTGGTTCTTTTACACTTGAGATTTTAGAAAAATATGTTTCCCTTCATTGTCTTGACAGTAAACTTAAAAAAAAGTCTTTATAAGTTCTTTGATATGTATATTCATAGGCATGCAACTTCAAAATCCAATTTCAGTACTATAAGATAGCCAGTGAAACTTGTTTTGTCGAATGTCATTTCTATTTACTGATTTAACTGGTAAATCTTGCCAGACTCTCCTGTGTCCTGTGCTGTTTAGACTGTGTGTTTGTTATATATTATTTTGTCAGTTGATCAGATGCAGCAAGCTTAGTTAGTAGTTCTACGTCATTGTGGTACTATGTTCTTGGACTTGTGTTTAGATATTATAGTGGAAACCTTAATGGTGTGACATCTATTTTGCTGATCGGGCAGAAAGATCCGAACAATTGGACTGGGATGCACGTCTTAATATTATTATGGGAGCTGCAAAAGGCCTTGCATACTTGCATCATGATTGTTCACCAAGAATCATACATCGTGACATTAAGTCAAGCAACATATTACTAGATGGAAATTTGGAGGCTCGTGTGTCTGATTTTGGACTTGCAAAACTGTTGGAGGATGAAGAATCTCATATTACCACAATAGTTGCTGGAACATTTGGTTATCTTGCTCCAGGTATGGGACAAAATATGTATCCAATAATTTAAAATTGGTTTCAGAAATATGGATGTAGCTTGCATCTATTCTGCTCCAAATTCGAGGACCTAAATATTCAAATATTTACTTTTTAATCTCTTTGAAACTCTAGAATCTAAATACTCAGCTACTTGCTTTGCTCTATTGTTAGCTAATATGATTGCATGCATGCAATTATCATTTTTTTCCAAGGCATTGTAACAATGATGATTTTCAGTACCAGTTAAGTAGTTTTTCATGCAGCACTCCCTCCCTCACCTTCCTCTTTTTCTCTTCCTCCAACGCAACTAAAACACACACACACACACACAAAACACACCTTTTTGATGTTTGGGTTTATTATATTGGTAGTTGGAAGAAGAAAACAAAGAGGAGTCGACAAAAAATCATACATCCATTGGACTAGTCAAGCCTCCATAGACTTTGGAATACAACTCACCCATCAATGGGACCCATAAAAAACCAAGAAAAGCCATTAAGAAGGGCCTTTAGGCGAAAATTCTACAATAACTAATCTTGGGTCTTGACCTTCGCATCCTTTTTTCACTCTTCTTGCATCAACCAATATTGTACATAGGAATATTTGAGCTAATGGGTGGAATTGCTTCACTGTTCTTGATTGAAAAGCCTAGTGAATGACTAAAGAAGTCTCTTCAAACCCTACACTTCTTGAAAATTATAATGTATCACTTGTTTATTTAACACCATCACGTCTCCTGCTTAACAAGATATATTATCCTTGTTATTTATATTAGTGTGGCTTTCTATTGTTTGTCTGCATGTTGTGCAAAATTAGGTTCCCTTTATAGGAATTCTGATTGAGTTTGTAAGGATCCATCGCATTTTACTTGAAACAAATTTTGCTAATAAGGATTCTTCTGTTTCACTACTATGTAACATGGATGTTATGCTTACCCATTAAATTGGTATTTACTTCCCAAGTTTTGGACATGGAGCTCTCTCCATCAGGATCAATAATTGTTATGAAAGAATTGAATTAATATAATTATTATATTTACCAGTTTCTTAAAGATTTTATAATACTTGATCCTTTCAGGCCACCATATAGTAAACACCAAGACAATAAACCCAAAGATTTCAAACAATATAATATCCTATTATGTTATATATATATATATTCCCTTTTTTTATTTTGCCATTTTCCTTATTTTTGGCCAAAAGATGGTGAGCCTTGGCGCAAAGCTAAGTTTGCTCCATTATGACATGGAGATCACGGGCTGGAAACATGGAAACAACCTCTCTTTACACAGATAAGGCTGCGTATATCTGAACTTCCTTAGATATGGCCAAAACTCTGAAACTCGAGCCCACTAAATCGCTCTAACTGAAACCTGTCAGGTCCTGCCATAACAGAAATTAAAGCCAAGTTTTCAAACCCTATTTCATGTTTGGTACCCATTTTAGTGCGTAATATGATACCTTTTTTTCTATGAATTGTTAAGCGATTTCTTAGTCTAAGTGATATATTTTTTGTATATGTTAGTCATAATTACATTTGCATGTTATATGAGATCGTTTGATTGTTGGTTTTAATTGCCTTCATTTTCATCTCAAATCTTGAAACTAAATTACGATATAGTGTATCTTTTATAATTTGAATATAGTGTTCCATAACTCAACTCAACTCAACTAAGCCTTAATCTCAAACTAGATGGGGTTGGCTACATGAATCCTTTTTCTCCATTCCGCTGGATACAATGTTCCTTATTGCTCTTATTCTAAGTATCGCAGTGCAAGTGCTGATAGCAGATTTTCTGGTGCTTCATCTCTTGAATTTCATTAGTTTCATGTACAGACATCAACTTTGTATGCTTTCCTCTATTTCTTGCACCATTGATTCTCAGTGTCCACATCTCCTGGTAAATAGCTTAATGACTTTAGTTTGTGAATAGTGGTTGTTTTAAGATGCTACTTTCTTTTGTTTATAATGGTTTTCATAATTCAAGATGTGGATTTTAAAATCTTGTTCTTCCCTAGAGGTCTCATCACTCTTCAGTAAAATTCTTTCTTAGACCACTATATGATTTATCGTATCCTTATGCAGTAGAGTAACCCTAAAAACTTATTTAGAAATTGATGAACTCTTTGAAATCACAAGCTATTATGGACTTCTGGCTTTCTATAAGATATCAGTGGAACAGATTTTGGACGCAGTTAGTAGATCCAATATGTATGTACCATGATTTTTAGGCATAGTTATATTTGTTTATAAACATGGAAAATTGTGTTTCCAGTTCTCATCTTTTCTCAAAGTGGTTTGACTATATGAAAAATGCAGTGTCTTTTGTCCTATACATTGTTTACTTGTGGTTGAATCTACAGAGTACATGCAAAGTGGTAGGGCAACAGAAAAAACAGATGTGTACAGCTTTGGAGTCCTGGTGCTGGAAGTATTGAGTGGAAAACGACCCACTGATTCATCATTCATCGAGAAAGGCTTGAATATAGTAGGATGGGTAATTCTCTGATAATCATTTTCTTTCTGTCAAAAGATATATGATTCTGGTACCAATTCATGTTTTCACCTTCATGAGTTAACCGATCTCTTTTCTATCTTTTGCACTGCATTTTCTTGATCTTCACTGACAAGATATTTGAGGAGAGTGAAAGTATTTTATGTTTGCTGGTGTTTGCATTTATTGGATTCTTTTGCTTGAACATATGCATGATTTCTCTTGATAATGTACTCGTGCAGCTATAATCTCTTACAAATGCTTATTTGCTTGGATTTGAAAATTCCAAGAGTTTGGGAGAGAGAAGATTGAGGAAGTGCTATTTTCTATCTTATCTTCAGTAATTACATGATTGTGCTGATATGACTTAAAATTCATCCATCTTGATTTTTATTTATGCTGTTTTAGTCATGAGATGCCAGGATTTTTTCTTCTTCCTTTGTTTGTGTTGAAATGATTGGTGTCTAAAGATGATTTACCTTTTCTAAGTTAATCTTTTTAATATAGTTTCCTATCCTAGGTTTCTAAAACCTGAGACAGCTGATAGGGTGGATGTGAACCAGCTGTATTTGGGTTAGTAGGGTTAAGTGAGGTCAAAGGAGTCTACCCTGCTGGGCAAAGGTTCAGCAGAATTGACCCCTCGTGGGTTTAGATGGGCTTGGGTCATGCCTAGGGCTATCATATAGAATTTTGGCTGAATTCAAATCCGACCCGACCCGACCCGACCCGACCCGGTGCTTCGCTTCTCTAGCAACTGATTAACCTCCTCCAATAGTCATAACCACTTGGGCACTTGCAATATCTTCCACCAGCCTATGTTTCTCAATATGTGATCTCCAAAAGGATCTTGAAGGCGACTCTTAGACCATTTGGGTTATTGGAGGGAAACAACTTAGACATCTATTATAGATCTGAATTGTTGCTTTTCTTTTTTCTAAAATAGCTTTTTTTCCTTTCACATGAAGTACTAGCATGTTTGATCATAGTATTTCTGTATGACTCTTTTGGTGCTAGGGAATCCTCTACTCAAGGTAATCTTAAGATTTGACCTAGTTCTCAAATAGAAAGTTATATAGCTAACATGTGCAGTTTAAACCTACTCTGCTGAAGTGTGATATTTTTGTGTCTTTGGAGCAGTCCAGACTGGCCCTTTTACTATTCTCTCAGTGTTGAGACACATCTGTCTTTTATTATGCAATTTAGTTCAAAAGATATGATAGCTAAAGGATCCTGCAATGTTGTAGGATTAGGAATGTCGAGCATTAAAGAGTGCCTGGAAAAACAAACTGAAGATAACAGAAAAAACTGAGAAAGCGGGGATGGATTTTGGGCAAAGCAAACTAAGAGGGATAGGGTGTGGAATAAGTATAATAGAGGAGCTGCAGGAGTCAGCACGAGGTAGATTTATGAAAAAATAATTGAGATTGTATGGGCATGTACAACAAAGATCTGGAGGGATTTCAGTAGAGAGGGGTGGTTAATCTTTTTTGGAGGATGTAAGAAGAGGGAAAGTCTTAATGTAGCATGGCATGATTGGAAGTTGTGACAAAGGATTATGGAGAAGCTTAAAATAACATTAGAGACAGCATTAAGTAGTATGCTTAGGGAAAGTGGATTCACGTAAAGCCTACAGTGAATAGGCAGAACAAAGCCTTGATGGTTATTCTTGGCATTTCATTTGTTGATTAATTGATGCCGTTAAGAGCCAACCTTCGGGCCTTTCAAAAGCAGGAATCTCAAAACAAAGAATTTATATTGTGATCAATTTGATTAAGACCTGCATTTTGTAAAGAACTACTTGAGAAGCGTTTTCTCATAAATATATGGGTAATGCTGTAGTGAGCATAATCATCTTATGTAGGTTTGATTCATTTAATCGTCTCGGGTTCATCTTTTGTAGCGTAACATAAATATCATGCTGCTAGGGGTTTAAAGAGAAGATGGCTTCTGGAATATCTGATTTGACACTCATATCATCATCATCATCATCATCCTCTTCTTTATTTTTTTCTTTTTGACCGAAGTGTCATTTAATATGTTTCTGTTTCTGCTGCAGTTGAATTTCTTGGTCCTCGAGAACCGTCAAAGAGAGATAATTGATCCTCACTGTGAGGGAGTGCAGCTTGAAAGCCTGGATGCTTTGCTATCTGTTGCCATTCAGTGTGTTTCTTCAGCCCCAGAGGAACGGCCCACGATGCACCGGGTGGTGCAAATATTGGAGTCAGAGGTTATGACGCCATGTCTGAGTGACTTCTATGACTCCAACTCGGACTGATTACATTTTATTTAGTTGCCAACTGCTGGTTCATATGATAAAGACACCTCCTAAGGAATACAGAAGTGTTCTGAATACATTTATTTTCATTCATTTATTCTTTTTTGCACATTATGTAAATGTATTCCTGTCTTTGAACTCTGGTTCCTCATCCCTTCTTTTGAATCGTAGAAGCTTTATCTTTACATCTCATTATATCTATGATTCGATACTTGGGAAATCATTTAGGTCTGTTGGTTGTTACCAGTTGAAAAATATCCATGGCATTTGCCACCATTAAGTCTTAACCTGGTGCTCTCTCTCTCTCTCTCTCAAACAGAGGGAGATGTTAACAAGGTGTATTTGGAGAATAAGGTGAAGACAGGAACCAGGGGAGGACAGAGCCGGCTGGGCACCCACTGCTGTGAAACATTTGAGAGAGGGAGAGGAGAGGATGGAAGGGGGACAAGAGAACTTTTATTTTTCTCCCATTTGACTGTCTCAATACTGGTTTATTTTACATCATAACAGAAAGAGGAATATATTGAATGATTCTTGTCTAACAGTTTATTCAGAAAGAGTTTTATTCAAAGAAACATTGTTTGAAAAAAAATCATATCATCAACAAGATTTTGGTATTATGTCAGGATTATGCTTTTGTTTTATCCTTTTGTTTGTTAAGTGGACTAGTTATATCTATCTAAGCTAATCGATTTCCTCACTGGTTACAGATTTATACTTGTGAATATAGGGACCCATTAGATTTGTGAATCTAATGGTTCCAATGTATAGCCGTTGATTTAGATCTGATGGCTGCTCTACTTAAAATAAAAATTATGTGTATTTAATAATAACATAAAATTAAATGCTACCTATCCATAATTTGTAGATAATACAAGATTATATATTATTTAACTATATATTTGCATTTCAAGTTGCATGAAAACTCTAAATATGTGAGCTGTATTTATGAACAAGAGCTGTTTGCTGATCAAGCAAGCCAACAATGAGCTAAATTTCAAGTCAACAATAGGCTTTTCGCTAGTAACTTTCTTGTCGATTGCTATAAACTTGAATGGTTGCGATTTATTTTAGTAGAGAAAAATATTTTTTTGACACACAAAAATGTTTTTAATGATTGCCTCAATGCATGACCCTATGATACATAATATCCATTCGAAATACGCAAAAACAAACTTCTATACCTTAAGCAAGTGCATCTTTTTTTATATTTTTGATCAATCGGTGAGGCTGATCGTAAAGATTCGTCCCGTCTTTTTTTTTTCTTCTTTTCTTTTTATTGGAAGACCTTCAAATTAAATATAAAAAAAAAGATGACAGTTGTCGTTGTTTCAATAGACTTGCTATTTTGTTATAGCTGATGCTAATGATAGTTCTAACAACTATTATTTATCCTATGTATAATTTGAAACTATGTTCGCATAAAAATAACAAATGTTATAACCACCATGAATCTATTATAATAGTGTTAGAATGGAAAGAAACTAAAATAACAACATATTGTCCAAATATTTTCTTTTGTTGGAGATAATCTTTTTTTGAAAAGATTTGATTTTTCAAAAAATATTGTTTTATTGAGCAAAGAATACAAAATTAAAATATTAGCCATCACTTATACTATAACAGGCATTATAACCGTAGGGAGATATTTATATTCGACAAGATTATTTTTTAAAAAAAGAGCTATTTTCTAAAAAAAGAGAGTTTGTGAAATATGGAAACTCCGAGAAAACATCATTTTTGGATCGTGAGGTTTTTTTTTTTACAATACATCGGCAGCTCACACGGTGTGTGAGTACAGTTCATAAAATCAAAAAAAAAGAAAATAATGCAAGAAAGATGGGATAAATATGTGGTTTTCTCAAATAAACTCTCCGAAGTGCTAAGTCGCATAGGCTGCCACCCAGAAGGCTACAGATATCGTGGAGCATGCACATTCCACCGGCAGCAGGCCCCCGACTCTGAATCCGCTTGGTCAATGTGGCTGAGTCCCCTTCAAAGAGGATACAATCTACACCCAACACCTGCCTCGCATGAGTAACGCCCTCCTATTTTGCTCTAAGCTCGGCAATGGTGACGGTCTGATCAAAGATCCGTCGAAACCCGGCCGCTACTAATTTGGCATCCTAGTCTCTAATAACAAATCTGGCACCTTCGCTGCTCCCTAACCCGTCGACGCTGCCGTCGAAGTTCATCTTGAGAAAGCTAGGAGTAGGGGCTCTTAGGAGACGAGCATAATCCTGGACGCTACAGCCTACAAGAGCAAAGTGGGAATTCCAGATTTTTCTAGCCAACCTAAGAGACGTCAACGCAGTAATACCAATAACCTCTGTCGCATTAAGAAGGGCTCTGTTCACCACCATCTTCGGATGTGCTCCTTGGTTCCCAAAAACATGGGCATTCCTATCTAACCAGCAGTGGTAGGCCAAATAAGCCGCCCTAATTCCCCATTTCACAAGACCGGGCCTCCATGAAGAATTCTTCAGAAAAGTCAAAAAATCCTTGGTCGACAACCACCCATACTGCATGCTAGAGGAAGCCGAGGCGCACTCCCAAATCCGAGCAGCCTGCTGGCAGCCAAAGAGGACATGGAAGATATACTCCTTCACCTCCTAGCAAGCTCAACAACTTGGAGGAATGCATACCACTCGCCGAGCTAGCACTTTTCTGATGGGTAGGCAGTTCCAAGCCACCTTCCAAACGAACAAGGCCATTCGGAGGTGTATACGCAGCCTCCACATCCAACCCCTCCAATCTGCCGTGCCGACGACCTCCTAACCAGCCAGAGTAAATCCTTGCCTTTCACCTCCTGGTCTGCTCGTACCACTCCAAACCCGCCTATCCTCGGCCTTCCTTACAGGAATCGACAATGCCAAAACCTGCTCGGCTAGCTGCTCACCAAAAGCCCGCCAAACAATGTCCTCATTCCATCTCCTCTCCTCTGGTGGAAATAAGTTGCAGACCATGCGCCCCTCCAGCCAGCTGGGTCCGAACAAAGTGGGCCATCCACACAGCAGCAAGTCGGCCAACATCTGTCCCCTAAGGCATCAATAGCTCGTCCATCCCAATTCTCTCCGGGTCACCGTCGGAGCCCGACAACAAATGTCTCTCCGGATGAACGAACTGCGCGGACCCACGAGCGGAAGACTGACGGGGTCAGCCGGGCCCATGGTAGATCGCGGGTTTAGGTGTGACGTCCAAGGAGAGAACTATAAATGGAGAGAGGAGGTAGGAAGGGAGGGATCCGAAGGCAAAGATGACGAGAGGGAAGCAAAGGATCGACTGCGAAGGGATCCCAGCGCGAGGCCAGGGCCGTCGGCCTCAAAGTTAGCTGTCCCATCTGCAAGGTATCTATCCATCTATCTATATATCGTCCCCATCCCCATCCCCATCCCTCCAAAACCTAGCTCTGAGTTCGTCTCCCTGAGGATTTAACCCTCGTTCAAGAACTAAACTTGATGATTACGCATTAGATTAGATCCATGATTCACTGAAAATAGCACATCAAAATCGAATCTTGATGCATTTTGCATAATGTATCTCTTCAAACTTCAGAATCCATGCCCTAGCTGGGAGTTCACCTGTATGGGAATATGATCCTCGTTCAAAGATTAGTGTTTATGAATTATGATAGCCCATTACCGTTCCATGATTCAGTGGAAAAAGCTAGTCAACTCTTCTTGTTGCTGCAGAATATATGCGTCAAATACCTGTGGTTTGTATTATTGGAGTATAATCTTTGTTCCAATTTTAAAGTCGTGGTCACCCACCCGATAAATCCATGAGTAAGCTGAAATAGCACACATCAAAGTCGAAATGGATTTTTTTCATGCGAAATAACCTGTTTGTTTGTATGATGGGGAAATCTATGCTTCATGGTGATGCACAAGATGAATCCACAGTTCAGCAAAGATAGCATATCAAAATGGAATCTTGATGTGTTTTATGTAATATTCTGTTCTGATTTTAGAAGCCATGCCCTAGCTTTAAATTCGCCCTTATGGGAATATAGTTCTCGTTCAAAAAATAATGTTAATAATTTCCTATTAGATGGAATCCATAAAAGAGTCAAAATTGAATCTTGATGTCTTTTATATGATGAATCTCTTCTCATGGCTGTAGAATCTATACATTATGATGGGAGTAAAATCTTTGCGCTATTTTAATGTTCATGGTGACCTGCCAGATTAAATCCATGAATCAGTGGAAATAATGCATCAAAATTAAATGTTTTTGTGGTCATACGATCGATCTCTTCTAGCTCTAGAATCCATCCAAAAATGCCTATGGCTTATATTGTCACACCCCAAATCCAGGATATAACACGGCCGTGCTACCAAGAGGTACAACCCACGATAACACGAAGCCAACCATTATATTTATCTTCCAAATCCATCTTAAACAAAATATAATAAATTAAAGTCCAATTTAATCATCTATTAAATAAAACCAATACTGGTTTAGAGCGTTTAGATCTAAACATAAGTACCAAAGCTGTAATCCTTAACATTCAGAAAATCATTAACCGCAAATTCATAGTCAATTAAAATATTAAAATTCTTTTATAAAATCGCTAAGTTTGTAGTGTGAACTCCAAGCTTGGACCATTCTTTATTCCTACCGATCCTATTCGTTTGAAAAAAAATAAAAAAATAAAGATATGTAAGTGGCATTACTCAGTGACTATATCTTTTACTATCTTACCAAATCAAGCATAAGTTTTTGTATGAATCGATGCATCATATAGGAAAAATAATAATTATTGTAAGATAGAAGATTTCATAGTATCATATGATAAAGTAAGTCATCAAGTCAATCGTGCATGAATAAATCATCAATATGTCAGACATAGTTCCAGGTGTATAGCATAAATAAACATCATAAATCATTTACCATTTAATCATCTCATTGATCAAATTATTTCTTTCAGACTAAATGCTAAGGTCATTATTATTCTCATGACAGGACCGTAATCGACAAAATACCAACTACTATTACCTGCTGGTAGGGTCGTATGCCAATTATTGTTATCTGCTGGCAGAGTCGTATGCTAACTATTATCACCCGCTGACAAGGTCGTATGGAACTAGTTCCGAATGTCGATCTATCCCACTTTCAGGAGTCATACATAGCTATCTGAGAGCATTTTGCTATAGTTCTTAAAATAATTTTTCTTAAGTCATTTTTTTTAAATTATATTTTTTTGAATCATACATGAATAAAACACTAAATGACTTAATAGAGTTTATAGTCTATAAATAAGTACTTAATAGTAAAATAATCATGAAATTATTCTCTTCATAATAAAATTACAAATTTTATAAATAAGAAGTTCATAGTTTATACACAAGTCATTAATATTAAAATATTTATGGAACCATTATTTTGCAGTAAACTATGAGTTTCATAATATCGTATGTTTGATCCTTAATTTTAAGAAAATATGATATCATTACAGACAAACCTTATGCATAGAAAGTATGATAATTTAAAATAATAAAGAGTGTAAGATCTATTTACCTCTTCCATCCTAGACCATCAAATTTCGCTAAGCGAAGTTGCTAAACTTATTTAAAAATATTAAAAATATAATTAATTTCTATTCAGTGACTTGAATGGAATTAAAATAATAAGAAACATGGACGATTAGCCGGATGATGGTACTCGATGGTTTTGAGTGGGCCAGGCTTGCGTGACCCGAACAACGAATCATGGGGCACATACTCAATTAGGGTTGAGGTCCTTCAACAAGGTTCATCATCAGTGGGTTTTAGAAACACTCTATAGAGTCGGGGTGATCGGTCCGATAGACTGCCCGAGCATTCAAGCAATTTAGGACCTCTTTGCGGGGGTCAACTCAAATTCGTAGAATAGGAGGATAAGCCCCACATTGAGATTCATAGGTTTGGTTAGAGACAGAAATATGGAGATGAGAGAGAAAGGAGAGAAAAAAATAAGAGAGAAAGAGAGGGATGGGTTCTTTCTCTCTCCTCTTCTTATTTTCTTCTTTTTTGTTCTTCTTTCTTGGTAAATGGGGGAAGATAGAGGGTGGACCGGTGGCTGTCGTGGTCAAGGTTCGCCGTACCGGTACCGAACCCCATACCGGTGCTGCACTAGTATAGGTGTACCGAGTGTTGGTACGGTACGGTATGCCAGGCGTACCGACATTGGCGTACCGATACCGGTATCCATTAGTACGGGTACAATACGCCCGGTACCGACCGGTACAGCATACCATGGTCGTGGTCATGGTCTGGTTAGGTGGCAGCCGGAGGGGGTGACGGGTGGTGGAAAATAACCAGCAACGACAGCCGATCAAATTCAACCCCAAAAGGGTTTATTAGCTCGGTCATTCTCGGCTGGGGGTCTGGCTCTGGCTCGGGGCCGATGCAAGGAAGGGGCTGAGGCCTTTGGTGACAAATGCCGGCGACGATGATGGTCGGAAAGAGAGAAAGACAATGAAAACATGGGACATGAGCAGGGGACTTTCCGATCGATTTTTTGGCCGGTGACGGTGCTTTTGGACCATAGGAAGAAGAAGAAGTTAATAGGAGAAAGATCGGAACTTTACCTCAGCTTCGGTGGCGTCTCCGCCCTCGATCTCCAGCAGGCACAAGAACGGAAAAGTGTGGACTCGATGAGAGAAAAGAGGAGGACAGAGGAGCGGTAGCACTCGACGGTGGTGGAAGCTCTCTTTTATAGAGGAGCTCTAGGGTTCCCACGGTCTTGGGACTCCTCTTTCTGGCCAAAACCGCCGGAGGGAGAGGAGGAAGACCAGCCCCTTTTGGGCCGAGCTTGGGCCGGTCAAGTGGACCGGGCCTAGGTCTTTACATATATGATGGATATATAATTTGTTCTCTATTGCTACACGTCAAAGTTGATTTCTTTGTGGTTTGTATGATGCATGTGAAAGTTATTCCTAGGTTCTTCGGTGTTTAGCATGCTGATTTTTTTTTTTTTGAAAACCATGGCTGAACCTGATCGGGTTGCCTACGTACCCCTTCACAGGGGAATCAAGCCACACGTAGTTCTTTTAAAGCTTCAAAAATACAGCGAAAAAATGAATCAAACAATTTAATTCATGCATGCTTACAAGATCAAATCTAGAAATCAGCACATTAAGAACACATAGGATTATGCCGGAATCGTTTAAACAATTATGCCAAAACTTTTATGCATGATTAACTATCAGATCTGAAACTTAAGAACTCTATTCCAATTAATCTCCGAATATCCATCGAATGGATTCTGGAGATATCTCCGTGAGGAGCCCCAAAAGAGGGTAAAACCTCGGAAAATCGGACCTAGACCTTGACACCATAATAAATGATTAATGCTAGATTAATACCTTTTATGATGGATGAAAGTTGTGAATCTGATTCTTGACTTCGCAGCCACGTACACGAATGGCCTCTACGAGAAGTACACGCGAAGTCCTGAAGGATCTTCTTCCGCAACAGTGCTAGCAGCTGCAGAACACTTGAAAGCTGAAATCTGCCCGTCGGGATTCAATCAACTCTTGATCAATCGTCTTGAAGCAGATAGAGATGAGGTTTGTAAGGGAAGTAGAGGACTCAGATTTGATCTTGAATCTTCTAGATATTCACCCTGAAAACCCTATCTAAAATGAAGAAGAAGAGGAGGAGGAGGCGGGTGAGAAAGAAGGCTGCAATGGATGTTATTTTCGGTGCCCATGTTTGACCCCTTTTAATGGCCTCCGAATTTTCATTCAAAATTCGAAATTTATTTTCAGAAAACCTCCTTTAGTTGGCGCATGCAAAGGAATAGGAACAACCCAAATCAGATCTCAACCAAATCTGATTTAAATTCAAATTTTAAACACATGTGCAAGAGGGGAGGAATTTGAAATCCATGCAGCAGAATTTTTCTACCTCTTGTCGCATATATTTCATTTGAAATTCGAATTTAAATGATTCAGAGGTTCACACGCCAGCTAGGGAAGTTATTTGATGTATGAAATCATTTAATATATTGCTTAATATTTGAATTCAAATTCAAACAACAAACAATGTCGCCATGTGTCAAGCAATGGGTCCATGCGCCATGCAATAATTTTGGTTTATTTAAAATTCATGAAATCCAATTCTATGTCACCACTAATTGCCACATCATCTGAGCCTAATCCTCTTGGGTTGCACCTAATCAAATTTGGTCAAACCCGAATTAAAACAAAGCAATTTGGTTGAACCCAATCTAATCAGGTCAGACCCTGATTGAGCTCAAATTGAATCCAATTCAATTTTTGGCTCATCCAAACTCAATCAAATTGAATTAATTACTTTGTGTTGGACCTAATCCAATTAGGTCAATCCCCAATTAAGAACAAATTAATTTAAAATTAATTTGATCAGCTTAAGTCTTTTTTGGTTCTGACCTAATCCAATCAGGTCAAAACCCTGATTGAGCCCAAACTTGAATCCAATTCAATTTGGCTCAACCTTAGCACAATTACTCAATCAAATTGAGTTTATTAGTAATTTAATTACTAATTAATTCTTCAATAATTACTTTAATTATTTTATAAGATAATTTGCCAATCAAATTGACCAAATTATCCCTGAATAATTCTTTAATCATTCATCAGCTTTCTTGATCAATCAGGAATCTTCTATGCGTGTGACCTCATAGGTTCGAACCTAAGCCGGTAGTATAGGAACAATTTCCTACACTAATCGATGTGACCATCTAGCAATGGTACCCGACGTCCAGATAGGCCAAATATATGCGAAGCAAATATTCTGGAATCCTGAATTATGGTTACTGTATAACTCAATCCCTTTAACTCCTAATGCCAGGATGACTTAGAGCTCACTGTCAACCCTATAATTAGTACATCCATTATGTGATTAACTTTAGATATCCCGTGACTCCTCACTGGGATTACCCTGGCCAAGGTTTTGCTAAATTAATCAAAAGACATTATCTCCTGTTTTCAGGAGGGGTCAATTCCATCTTGACTCACAACTGACTACGCAAGTACTTGACTGCACCCAGTGACCTTCCGTCACTGAATTAGAAATTCAGGTAGTCCGGTACTAAAGTACTGTGAGTTGCTTGCTAGTCACAGGTTACGGTCTCAGGTCAGAGGGCCAAACTTATACCCATATCCACTCGGAACATCTCTCGACAGTAGAGCATTCCGGAATTGGTCACGTTCAGTGAAATGTAATCCTACACTTCATCTGTGTGGCATACCAGTGTCTCCACACTCCTTGGTTAAGAGGACAACCAACGTATATGTCACACAACGACCTAATCTCGATAATGCTGTCGTCCTAGTAACAACATATCATTTGGTCGCAAACAAGTTTAAGGACTCAAAGATAAATCCTCTTTTATCATAACATAAGTCCTAAGGACTTCCTCATATAAGAGTTCATTTGAAGATGAAATGATGAATAATGCCAAATAACACTTTATTAATTTGTTAATTCATTTACAAAATTCAATCATCAATATGCTGACGATTGACATTTAGGATACAAATCCCAACAGCATGTTGTGGCTTTAGGGTTCGTATGTCTATTCTGATCATTGTTCACACGTTTGGTATCATGATTTCTTTTTTTGGTTTTGAATGTAAGGGAAGCAAAAACCATCCAAATTTATTGACTTTTTTAGCTAGACTTTCTTGATATATTGTGTAATGATGCTCGACTGTATAGTAATGACTCTTGTAAAAATGGGAGAAAAAGGAGCGAGAAGATGACCAGTTGGTTGGATTATTGATTGCCCAAGTTTTTTCAATTGATTGAGATGATGACTTTCATTCATCATGAAACTTTCAATTTGTAAATACCCATGAGATTGGATCCTCTTTTTGTTTCACTGTTTTATGGTAAATCCATGCAAATCCTACGTACATGTAGGTTAACTGTAGGTGCCATAAATGGCCTGCAAAACCACCACTAATATATGAGGTGCTACATTATTTTTCATCCTTAGATTTCGACCTTGCCCTCTTGGCCTTGTTCTTATTGTGAACAGCCCTCTGTTGGTGGTACAGGTGGTCCATTTTTAAGGGATCCTCCACATTCTAAAAGGTGCTGCTAATTATCTTTGAACAGAAAAATGCCTCCAATGCATTTATCCACGTCGATTAATGGCAGTTGGCATGCAATAGATCTAAGTTTGTTTTATACAGGCCATCGAGAGTGCTTGCAACTTTTATTTTTGAACGTAATTTGGATATTGTGTTCTTTCCAATTAAAACATCAAACTATAGTTTTGGCTCAAATGTTGAGTTTGTTGACCAAAGTATCAAGTATATTCTCTAATATATACAGTACTTTTTGGCAATCGTTTGGTCATGAAAGTTTCAATCATCATTGTTATTTGTTTTCGAATTCTTTCAAGTGATGGACATACAAGATTAAGGTCAGTTCCTATTTGTGATATGCATACTAAAGTAAATGGATGAATGTTTTCTTGAGTCGTCCTGTGAACATTGGTCCAAACTTCTAGGGGAATATTTTATGTCTGAGCTACAAATCAAGCTTCGACTCAGCATGTGTGATTTCAGTTGGTTTTCTCCTTATAACTCCAACATGGAGATGTATGCAAGGTAAGGCTATGTATATCTGACCCTTCCTAAATCTTGCAGCAGCAGTCCATGATTTTCTCCACATTTGACCCTTCCCAAGCGGTAGCACGTCCTTTTTTTTCTCCTTAATTACTCTTAGTTGGTCAGTCTATGGGCTCGTTTGGTTCGCGGGAAGTACTTTCCCTTCTAGGAATATGATTCCTGGGAATTAGATTCCTAGGAAGAGGATACCTAGAAAAGTACTTTTGGCATGTTTGGTTAACCATGGAAAAGTGACAAATTTCCAAAGTGCTTATGTTTGGTTGACCATCCACTTTCCTGGGAAAGTTATGTATAATTCCTATTATGCCCTTAATAAAAATTAGATCTTTAATGCCTCTTTAATGCTTCTTTAATGCTGAAGGGTCTTTTTGGGAAAAAATAAAAAAGGAGTAATTCCCACCTCATGGGAAAGTAACTTTCCCATGTTTCTCATGGGAAAGACTTTCCCATGAAATGTGGGAATCATATTCCCATGGGAAAGTAACTTTCCCATCTCTCTCCTTTGAAAACTCCAACCAAACAAGAGGCATTTCATTACTTTCCCGTTGACTACACTTTCCCCCCTCCTTTTCCTGCGAACCAAACGAGCCCTATATGGCATGTCTTCTCATAAATGCATAAAGCTGTGCATGCTCTGTCCCTTCTACTGCCTTATCCTCTTTTTTTTGTTTCCATCTCACATTTTCCCCTAAATTTTTCATGCTATTATCAAACTAAACTGATATTTCCAGGTACAACTAGCAAACCAGAATCAGCTTGTGGACCATTGTGGATCAAAGCACCCCAAGGAGAAGCCTCCTAGTGAATCAGGTGGTTAGTTCATCATGAATCGCAACAGGCTCCAGCGTGAGTACTGAACAAGCTGCATGACTTAGAAGCATTGTTCACTAGTGGTGGTCCTTTCTCTCTTTTTATCTTTTTGGTTCTGGAGTAGAAACCAATGTTATGCTGATATTTGATCCAGGAGTAACTTTATGAATGGATTTGTCTTTGGACTCCAAAATGCTTATGTGAACACAGCCTGTGGCAGTGTATTACAGTGTTCATAACAATATATAACATGTTTTTCTTACTTGAGCTAGGATTGGATCAATATCATATGGTTTGTTGTTTTGCTCTTGTTTCCTGGTACATGGCATTGTGTTTTCAATAACAGAAACTCTGGTGCTCCAAAAAGATGAACATACTGGAGACAATGTACAATAATAGCATGTAATAACTTACGCGCCGGTTTCCAGCACCCGACACATCAGACTCCAACCAAAATTGATCCCTGTTTTCTTCTGATGAGTTTGCTGATGAATGGCTTGTGCCAGAACCATGTTCTTTTATACATCGATATACTGGATCTTGATGGCATGATGAAAGGTAGAATATTTGTTTACACCACTTTCTGAGCAACAGGGGAACCCAAATTGACTGAATAAATTTATCAGACCAGGAAGTACATTTTTGATGGTTAATTATTGATGCAGCATCAGTATGGGGAAAGAGGAGAAGAAGGAAGAACAAGAGAAGGAGAAGGAAGAAAAGGTTATAGGGACGCAGGAAGAAGAGAAGGGGAGGAGGAGGAAGAAGAATAAGATTTGGGAAAAAGAAAATTCTTAATCATTCATTCATTCATTAAAACCCTAATTATGAAAATAGTCTCCTATATAAAGGGCCACTTACACAAAAATAACTCCTAATAAGCCCATAAATAACACAAATAAGCCCTCAAATGCAGACAAGCCCAAAAATAAAAATAAAATAAATATGCAAATAAACGGGTCTGACTCAATCCGGAGGCTCAGGATCATCTGGATGAAGGGCTCTGATGTCCCCATCAACTCCTCCCGGGTGAGAAAAACTCGACCCCGTCGAGTACAGGTCTGACCGGCTGTCGTACTGCTCCAGAAGATCGGGATCAAGGCACTGCAACTGTGCTCTGGAAATCCACGTCATATCAGACTTTGGTCGACCTTTCCACCGAACAAGGTAACGTTGGTAACCACCGTTCCTGGTTGAAATAACCTGCTCATCCAATATATGTTCTATTTGTTCTCTGCGTGCATAAAATTTGGGCGGTGGTGGCTCAACAGCAGGTAATAGATCAGGGTGTCCAACATGGACAGGTATATCAATAAAGGGATTAGAAGATATGAATATTGTCTTTTTGTATGGGATTAAATCTTCAATATTAAATGTCGCACTAATCCCATCGTCATCAGGAAGATCCACAACATATGCATTCGAACTGATTTTCTTTAAGATTTTGAACGGTTCCGCACTACAAATTTGCAATTTCTTAAACGTATCTGAAGAAAATCGTTCAAGCCTAATTCTTATCATGATGTAATCTTTTTCACTTAACTCTTTATAACGTCTATGGGTTGCTTAGGTTTGTAATCATGCACCACTTCGAATGGACTCATATCTATGGACTTGTTAACCGAATTATTACATGCAAACTCAACTGTCGGTAATATTAAATCCCAGGTCCTAGTATATGCATTTGGGTTGAGCCTATGATGTGGAAGGTTGGGCAGAAATACTCCGGGAACTAGATCAATTGCGTGTTGGATATCACGCATCGGAGAAAGTGCATCCGGAAGATCATTAGGGATTACATCATTAAACTCCTCTAGAAGGAAAACTACTATAGGGGAATGTTCAAGATTGGACTCCACATGGGTATCTTTAGCTACAAGTGCCAATTCAGGTGACTGGCTCTCAATATCTGTCACTACCTCTTCCACAGTAGTGATGTGAAGTGGCTTGGTTGTACTTAGATCAATAGTCTCCCTTTGGAAATCATTTTGAACAAAATCTAATCCTATAGGTTCGTCTTCAAAGTCTTCTTCATAGTATTCTATATTTGGTTCATAGACTTCTTCGACATATTCGACCTCTTGGCTCCTAGCTTCTAGTTCAGTAATCAGGTAGGTCCTAACGGAACATTGGGATGCTATGTGGTCGAATTGTTGACACCTTGAGCATTGGGTTTGGTGCCCAAGAAAATGGGGAAGGATTACAGGTGGTGCAACCAAACCGATTTTAGGTTGGGCTGCAACAGAGGTTGGCGGTGTAGGGGTCCTAGAATTTTGTATGAGCTCACGGATCTCTTGTGTGAATTCCTTGTATCCAGCCCGCATGGCAACGATATGTTCCTTGATAGACCTCAAAATGTCGGAATTCATGGTAGCTACAGGGATTTTAGGTTGACTGAGATAGTACTTCATATCACTACAGGTTGGCATGCAATGATGACACTGGGTGATGATGTGAAATGCAGTGTCACTAATGAAACCCTAATAACTATAATGTAGGACCAAATTTGATGCAGGACAACCCACTAATGCAATCATTATTATTTCAGAAATCAGCAAGTCTTCACAATAATAACTTAAAATTTAAATGTTGCTGATTTTTACTTCGGTTATTCAGAATTAAGGATTAAGATTATTCAATTTAAGAAATTAGATTGCAATCAAGTAGTACAGTTGTTCTGATCCTAAAGTAATCTGATCGAATAATATTGAGAAACGTCCTGTTACTAAGGTGTGCTAAATTAATATCTAGATTTTAAAAGGCGAATGAATGGGTTTGAAAGTAGGGGTTCTATGTTCTGAATTTTGACAACAAAAGTAAGTTTCAAGAATATGGTTATCATGCAAGAGAACTAGAACATAATTAGATGAACAGGTTCAAGAAAAGTGGAAACCTTATTACCTGTCGTGAAGGAGATGACCAGAATGTGTGTTCGTGGGCTGGGGCGACGATCGGTGCGCGGTTGCAGCTTATGGACACTTTTAATGGACTTCAACTTGGCTCTGATCACAGCAACTTGGCAGGGAGATAATCAGCCGCACGGAACCTGACTGGCCTGTGGGCCTGCGACTATGGGCCTGTAAAACAATGGACTGATGGACCTTTAGAGAAGGGCTGGGGGAATTGGCCCCGAAGGCCTTGGTGGACTGCGGCTCACAGGGGGTTGATGGGACTCGGGTGAGGCCCTGCTGGCCCGATAAGGGAGGTGGGAAAAGGGTAGCTCGGTTTGAGGTTGTTGACCGATACCAGTTGTTGTGGGGAGAGGGGAAAGGAAGCTCGGGCGGCAAGAGGCGCTAGCGGTGGTGAGAGGCGGTGCGATGCGGCGGCGGCGTGGTGCGGCGGCGGTGCGGTGCAAAGGCGGTGGAGCGGCGCTGCAGTCGGCCGCGGAGAAGGAGGCGCACGGGCTCGGCAGCGGGGGGGAAGGCTGGCCGGCGCGGCGACGCTGCTCGTCGGGGAGAGCGACGACGGTTCGGTCACCGGAGGTCGAGCGGTGACGGCTCGGGGTGCTCGGAAGAGGCGGCGGAGCCGGAGGGGGCGCTCGGAGGAGGCGGCGCTCGGCGACGGGGTGGCGACGGTTGGACTCAGGCAGCGGGGAGGCACCGTGGACGAAACGGCGGCACCTCGGCTGCTCGACGAAGATGGCGTCGACGGGCAGACGATCGGGGAAGAAGAACAGGTAAGGTTTTTTTTTTTTTAACACGTGGGGTCACGTGCGTTTTTTTAAACCTTGGATCCTGTCGGATTCAGGTTGTCGGGCGTGACCCGCTCCGATAACCCGTTAGTCCTCACGTGCAAGGCACGTGAATTTTTTTTTCCTTTTTTTTTGTGGAACCGGGCTAACAGGTTGTGGGTTAATGGGCTCGATACTTACCCGTTAGGGCTTTCTTCAACCTCCCTATGGCTACGGGCGGGCGTGCCGATAATCGTGGCGGCGACTGCGGGCGGATGGAGGGCGCGACGGCGGCTGCGGGCTTGCGGCGACCGACCGCGGGGCTCCACGGCGGCGGTCCCCTCTGCGGACACGACACAGGCAGCCAGTCTCAGGCCTCCGTGGGCGGCAACAGGGTGCCCGATAGTCGCGGAGCGCTCGGGGCGCGCGGCGACACTTCGAAGGGGGCGGCGCTCGGCCTGGCGGTGGCGTGATGCAGCGGCGGTGGAGCGTGGGAGTGGTGGCCACGGGCTTGGCGGCCTGCGGGACAGGGCCGACGAACAGGGGTCTTCCCCTCTTTTTTTTTGTCTCTGATGAGAACCGAGAGGGAGGGAGGGACCTTCTCTCTCTCTCTCTCTTTTGTGTGTGTGTGTGTTGTTTTCTGGTGAGCACCGAGGGGAAGAGACAGAGATGATGTCTCGGGTGGGATTTTTGGTGGAGTGAATAAATAGGGCCAGTGGACCGTGGGAGGTTGAGGGAGAAAATGCTCGATTGTGGCTTTGGCAACGGGGGCAAAGCCGGGGCTCTGATACCAAGTTGATGCAGCACTAGTGCGGGGAAAGAGGAGAAGAAGGAAGAACAAGAGAAGGAGAAGGAAGAAGAGGTTATAGGGACGCAGGAAGAAAAGAAGGGGAGGAGGAGGAAGAAGAATAAGATCTGGGGAAAAGAAAATTCTTAATCATTCATTCATTCATTAAAACCCTAATCATGAAAATAGTCCCCTATATATAGGGCCAAATAAACACAATTAACATAAAACCCCCTTACATAAAAATAACTCTTAATAAGCCCACAAATAACACAAATAAGCCCTAAAATGCAAACAAGCCCAAAAATAAAAATAAAATAAATATGCGGATCATCTGAATGAAGGGCTCTGATGTCCCCATCACTTATGATATCATATGGAATTCTAAATCCTCTTTGTGACTATAAAGGGCTTTATTGCTGTGAAGTGTTCAATTGTGAGATGACTTGGGTGTTGAAGCAAGGTTTGCTTGTCATTCTTGAAAGAGCAATCAAAGAAACTTCAAAAAGTTCCACTTTGGATATAGATTGCATGAGGAAGATAATGAATCCCAGAACCATCTTTCCATTAATTCTATGGTTAATTACATTCAACAATCTGATGTTACAGGGTTCGACCGAGAGTAATTTTTTTTGTTTTTCAAGCATGAGATACTGTACAACCATAATTACAAACCCAAAGATATGTATAAGCACTCAAATTCCAATCTTTAAATTCTATCGTCATGACTCCTCGCCAAAAGCAATCTTTGGTGAGTACAGAACTTATGATTTGGATTTTTTTTTTACATGTTAGTACATTGTTGTATAGTTTCCTTTCTGTAAGGATGTCGTCACAATTATGCAACCATAAAAATTGATCACAAGGCCATAGAATGCAAGCCCCACTCTTTTTCTCTCCAGCTCTACTTGCTGCAAATTTCTTATCACAAGTCTTCCTGTAGGAGCTTATTCAAAAGAGTGGTTAAGAGTGCATCCCTTTTCTCAGCCCGCATTTCTTCCCTTCTCCTCCTCTGCTCCTCTCTCTCCCACCATGCCTGCTCCAGCATCAGCCTCTCCTTCTCCAGCTTCTCCATTGACTGCCGCCGCTCCTGCTCAAACACCACCCGCTCCTGAGCCCGCCGTTCCATCATCTCCCACCACTGCACCTCCATGTGCTGCTGCTGCTGCAAGAAGTCCTGCAGCAGATTACAGATGCTGCTAGTGGTTGCTTTTGCCTTGTCTGTTGCCCGCTGCTGCTGGCCTCTGTCAATTTTCCTCTTTCTTGACTTTGTGAGGCGCTCCCCATCACTGTCTTCATCATCTTCATCATCTTCGGATAGTTCATCAGAGGATTTATCCGCACCTAGCCTCTTCAGTTTCTTCTTAGAATGGGAAGCTCCTGATTCAGACTCAAGCAGTTCACGCTGCATGTTTCTTGCACGTTCTGTGAAGACAGCATGGAGCTCTTCAAAGAAAGGGCATTGTTTGCCAGTTTCTGGATCAGCTGTTTCTTTACCCTGTGGAAATAGACCGGGTTCATTGCATTACATTCTGTAGTACCTAAATGCCATGTGAAAATATGAATAGCTGCACGTTCATCTTTTACTGTTAATGTTGTAAGGTTTGAATTTTATTAATAAGCATGGAGTTACTATCTAAAAGCATTCTAGAGATGCATAAAAGTCATTTACTTTGAGAGAAAAAACAAACCCAGTTATTCTTTTACAAATCTTACAGTATACAATGTTCTGTTGGCTGCCCTACGTCTATAAATACAAGTACTGACAATTGACTAACTAAGCAGGACTTGCACCTGAAAAAAAATGCTTACAAGATTTGAAACAACAAGTCTAAAATAACTGTATATTTGGAACATATAAGCTGAATGTTGGTCCTGATCAAGCACATTACAATCTCAGATGAAGAAAAGAAACCATCTATCAGTTCATCCTGTCAATTAGAAATCTCATGATAACGTGCCCAATCAGAACTTTGTGATTACTTCCAATGTATAATCTCCAACAATGAGATCCACATTTTTGCAGCTAAATTATTACTGTTTACACCGCATCCTAACCTATAGAGGGACCCTAAAGGCGACGATGCCATGTGGCACTGTCAGAGACCAGATAATAATGAGAAACTGGTCTCGTTAATGAAAAGTAGGTCAAGAGGGTCAACTCCAATTCAACAAGGCAGACATGGAAGCCACTAACTGGGAGATAGGTGGTGATCGACAAAGATGGTTGGCACATAACCTGACCTAAGGGTTGAATGATAGTGGTAGGTCAATCAAGCCAAATATAGTGTCACGCAAGACAGACCGAGCCATGTCTAAAAGGAATTAGTCGAACCAAGCGGAGTGATTGCCTAAGGCGTAGGTTGAGTTCTAGAGGTAGCAGGTTTGGCCCATTATAAATATAACCTACTAGAGAAGATACATATTGATTTAAGAAGCTAATCTTGCCTGATGTTGACATCAGCCTGACATAGGATGAAGCCTCGGAAGCAAGACAGGAGGGGTAGAAGCAGTTGCTGTAAGATTGGATTATGGAAAATGGAGATGTGGGAAAGAGACAATTGTCCAACAATTAGAGAAGGTATATATAAGTATTAAATTGTAATTCTGAAAAGAGACCCTTCAGGGAACGATTGAATCAATTTACCAGTTTCTTTTATTAATTTATTTTTCAATTATTTTTTAGTACTTTTAATTTATAGTTTGTAGTTCATAGCTCATAGCTCCTAGTCATCGCTCCCTTTCTCGAGAAGGCCGTACCTTAATGGTGAAAGTTCTTGAAAGTTAAGCCAGTAGGACCCACTGTCACCTATACCTTTCCAGTTCGGATGCCACATGCACGCCTGCACATCTATCCAAACACCAGCCATCAAATTGTTCTCCTTCCCATCCCCATCTCGAGGAGAAGGGAGAGCCAACAATTACCTGCTACTAAATTTGTAGCTTCAATCCAGCATATATAAATAGAAAACTTCAACATGATTGGCAAGAGAAGGCCTGTTCATATACACTATCGAAGATCAATAAGCAAACCCTTATACCAAAACAACATTCGTGCTACATCGCCAATAAAGATGCATGCCTATTCAATATCATAGGAATAGAAACGCTATGGTGATGTATATCTCTTGAATAGACCTAATTTTACTGCTCTAGAGAAACTGTAATACATGAAAATTTGTTAAACCTAATATCCTCTATACAACAAGTTAATTTTACACTATTTTAAGTAACAAAAAAATTCCATTTTTGTCCTTTTCTCCAAAAGAAAAGAAACGAAAAAAAACCCTTCCCATCATTCTTAAACAGGTAAAATTAGAAAAGGAAAACAAGATTACCAAACGCTAATAACCCAAATTTTTCGTTAAAAGAAAAGGAAGTAGATGAAAACCAGCTAATAAACCTGACATCCCAATTGAATTAACTTCGAGAAAATTATGCTAGAAGAGGCCTAATTAGAAGCAATCCAAATGCTAACAATCCCCAAAAGAGAAATCTTTTAAACCAACATTTCCTAGAGGAAAACCAGCAAATCATTCTGAAATCCTAATAGATAGAATCCCTGGCCGAAAAAAGGAATTAACTTTAAGAAATTAAGCTCAGAGAGGCCAAATCGGAAGCCATTAGAAATCAAGTATGCAACCGAACCTTGTAGCGATTGACGAGGTTCTTCCACTTGCACTTACACTGCTCCGACGAGCGGCGGTAGCCCCTCTCCCTCATCCGGGCAGCGACCACCTCCCACATCGTCTTGTTCCGCTTCGACACGTTGAAGTCCCTCTCCAGATCCCCTCTTATCGCGATCAGATCCCTCGTCTCCTCCGGGGACCACTGCGGCATCTTCTCCTCCTTCCCCCTTCCGCCGGCGCCGCTGCTCGTTCCCCCCGCCTCCGCAGCCGGATTCAGCCGCAGCGGCCCGCCGGCCCCCATCATCCCCATCCCCTCCGCGCCTCCTCCCCGCATCATCTCCCTTCAATTCTCTGAACCCTAACCCTAACCCTAATTTTAGATGCTTCTCCTTGGAAATCGAAACTAGGGTTTAGTGTTTTCTTGTATTTCTATTTCCCCCCTTTTCCTTTCCCCTCTTCTTTGCTCCTTCCGCCTTCCGCAAAAACGAAGCGGAGCAGCCAATCGGCCTTTTGTATCGCCGCCGTTTGAGGGACGGGAAGAACGGTGCATAACGGTCGTTAGTTAACACTATGACTGTAGTTTTATTGTATCAGTGCTGGCTGATAAAATAATAACTGAATTTCTTGCACATATATCCCTCAAAACTGCTAAATTTATGTGCATACCCATGTAAACTTTTTTTTTTTTTTTGGGTGCACCGGCAGCTCATACTAATCTCGCATGAGCACTGCCCACTGAATCAAAGGCCAAAATACTCCATAGCGATGGAGGGATAGGTACACATCGGATCCAAAAAATGTTACCAGAATGATAAACAGCGAAGAAGGCGACCCAATCAGCAATTCTGTTTGTCTCCCGAAATACATGCACAACCTGGAGAGACAGGCACACACCGAATTCAGAGAATGTCACAAAAATGATGAGCAATGAAAGAGGTGACCCAATCAGCATGTATGTTCGTCTTCCGAAATACATGCATAATCTGGAAGATGTCATACTTCTACCGTAATTCTTTTTTTTCACAAATGCTCCTGTGCTAACTAGGTGTTTGAATAGTGTTAAAATTAGCCATTCCTAGTAATTGGCAGTAATATTCTTGAAATAATTAGAGTAGTTTTTTGAAGGGGAATATAAGTTATTTTACATAGGTTAAAATTAAACCATGATTATACAAGCACAATCCCAAACGGAGAATTTATGCAGAAAATCATATTTAAATTGGTATTCGTGCAAATTGCAAATTTACAAGAGATTATAAACAAAATTAGAAATGTTATAGGGTGTATATGTAAAAGAATGAAAATGATTTTTTTAAAAAAAACTTCAACAAGCTTATAATGTAGTTATATAAAACTTATTATTAACTTTCGTTGCTAAATGGCTCTTTCATCGCTATATGAAAACAAGAAATATGGTTAACTTTATCATTTTCTGCATTTTATTTGGTGAATCCATTATGGTTCAGTTGGCCATTACATTCAGAAAATTTTGGTTTACATATTTTATTATGTTACCCTGGAATGGTTAACAGATCTTACATGAAAACGAAATATGAGCCTTAAACTAATTTTAGTGGAAACTATTATTGAATTTCATTTCCCATGTTTCATTAAAAATTCCCGAATGATTTTATGGGGACTATATTTGTTGTCACTATATGAAAACATGAATTTTGATCTTATCATAATTATGAAATTTTGATCTTTCCATGTTTTGTATAGTGATCCTAGGATGGACTTTTAGTCATTATCTGGAAATATGACATTTGAATTTTATTATAATTAATAAGCAATAGAGGGACATTTCATCAAATTTCATCTCTTCTTTCATATGGTCACTAAAGCGTTTACTCATTAGCAAAAGCAATGTATGAAGGAAGGTATTGTCTTTATATCTGATTTCCCATTTTACATATAGTAAACAGTGAATGGTTCTATGGTTACTATATAGAAGTTTAAAATTTGAATTTTAATATAGTTAATGAACCATGGAGGGGCATCTACCGATTTCAAAAGCAAGTAAAAGTGAGAGTGCATCTATCTATTTCAAGTTCACTAGCGAAAAATTCAAACCATATAGACCATGGCCACCCAATCCCGTTGGTAATGAGGCCAAATTACAAATGTTTCTTTATTAGATTTCTCACAAAATGCTTTCAAATTTTAAATGTCACGTACTCCAAATAACCAAGGAGACTAAATTATAAGGTCCCTCTACACAAGCTTATGCACTCCTAATAAGATAATCGATGACATAAATGTCAAAGAGTGGAAGGTAGAGTTGGATTTTGGATGACTATTTTGAATCTAGCATGGACGTATGAAATGAACTTCTTAGTTTGTTTATCTTTCTCTATTTTACTCATGGGAGCTCTATTATATTCTATTATCCATTACATATTATTAAAATGGAAGCTTAGCTTCTGCTGAGTTTTCCATTTGCCACGTACACGCCCGTATTAATAATGTTACTAGTATATTTTTTTTATTTATTTTGGATAATAAGTCAGTCTCCTACTTCATACGGCTCTTTATTTTGTACCGTATTAATAATGTCATTGATGTATTTTCTTATTTTAGATAATAAGTGGGACTTAGTTCTTTATTTTGGATAATCTACTATCTATTATCTATTATATATAACTAAAGACTAGGCTCAATTTGTACTGTGCTCTCCATTCATCCCGTAAACACCCATATTAATAATATTATCAACACAGTTTTTTATTTTGGATTATATTAATAATGTTATTAATCCGGTTTATTTTTTTAGATAATAAGTAGAGCTCTTATTTAATATGGTTCTTTATTTTAAATAGTGTATATATATATATGTTGGGGGAAAAACCCCAAGTCATACCGCCACGGAGGCGCTCGGCTAGAGAGCGCCGACCGGAAAGGCGCTCGGCCAAAGAGCGCCGACCAGGAGGACGCTCGACTAAAGGGCGCCGACCAGAGAGAGAGCGCCAAGAGGCGCCCAATCAAAATAACCAAGTAGAGATGCTCGGATAGGAAGAGCCGACCAGCGAACGCTGACCAGAGAAGCGCTCAATTAGAAAGCGCTGACTAGAGACAGCGCCAAATAGAGGCGCTCGGCTAGAAGGTGTTCGCCCAAAGGGCGCCGACCAGGAGTACTCGAAGCAACCCCGCCACAGGGCGCCCCTCTAGGCGACCAGCTCGGCTCGGCACCCTTGCCGAGCCGATGCCTTAACTAATACTCCTCCCCGCCAAGCTTTCTCGAAAGGTCCGGCGGCTATACACGCGACTCTACTACGGCCTGCCACTATCTCCAAGCCATCAAGGCATAAGATCTCTGCAGGCATTCGGCACGACCTGCCATTAATGCATGAGACTCCCTCAAGTCTCCGATGCACCCAGTCATTTAATGAGCACGACCCAAGACGATCTCCGGATCACTGAACCATCAGAGCGTTTGGCTCTCCCTGACCGCCGGTTCATTCGGTAATAAATGCACTTACCATCCACGGACCCCAGGCCCACCACAGCCGGCGGTTCAACCACTCCAACAGGTCTGATCGACCGTGACAACTCCCTGATTCCGGTCCGATTCGGTCCCGTTCTCCACTACGCCATTAATGGGCCAAATCGTGCCCAATTATTACAAAAGAAGACAAACCTCCTGTCACCTCCCAGGTAACAAAAATCCTTCTATAAAAGGAAACCTGGGGGAAAAGGATGGGGGGCCCCCCGGACAGAACCCTCCTGGACCGGGTGAAAAGAAGCAAACAGCACAGACACAAGGGAGGAGAACACCCTCTTCATCTTATCCACATATTCCTGCTGTCTTCTCCATAGACTCTCTTCCTTGCTCTCTCCACATATCTGCCCCCTCTGACTTAAGCATCGGAGGGCCGGCGCCGGGGAGCCCGGCCACTGGCTTTTTGCAGGACTTACGCCCCCTAGGAGGACGTCACCAGTCGGCGCGCCGCCGACCACCGTCCCCGCAGCGGAGCTCCTCCTTCCCCAGCTTCGCGGTAGCCCCCGGGTCCAATTTCCAGCAACAGTTGGCGCTAGAGGAAGGGAACCGAGTTCGCTGCCATGAAGCTAAGAAGCAAAGGGGCTTCCAACGCCTCTCGACGTCCTCCACCCAGTCCTGAGCATTCCGTCCGGAACTCACCACCTCCGGTCGAGCCAACCCCTCAAGTTCGGCCGGAGCAGTTTGATGCCCTGGTGCAACAAGTGCAAGCCTTGGCTACCGCTGTCCAAAGCTTGCAACCCAGGGGCATCCCAACGGCACCGCCTCCTCCGGCTCCAGTCCAACCGGAGCCTCCTGCAAGCGGACTTCCCCTTCGAGGTCAGGACTCTCAAGTCCAGGCCTCCCTCTGGAGAGAGCACCCCGTCAGAGGCCATGGAGGCTGGCCACAACCTTCAGAAGCTGAGTCGGTTCCAGGGCAACCCGCACCCGAGCGAACCGCTGCAGCAATCCTCCAGAACGATGAACTCGACAGGAAGGTCGAGAAGCTGGAGCGCCAAATCCAGGCACTCCATGGCAGGAAATCGGGGCGCGATGGCGACTTTGAGTTTACTACGAAGTCGCCCTTCTCCCCAGAGATTGAAGATGAACCAGTTCCGCTACGGTTCAAGATGCCCCAGGTAGAGCCCTACAACGGCAAGGCCGATCCCCTTGACCACCTGGAGAGTTACCGGATCTTGATGGCCCTACAAGGAGCCTCGGAGGCCATGATGTGCAAAGCTTTCCCGGTGACACTCCGAGGACCAGCCCGGCTTTGGTTCACCGGGCTGAAGCCGAGTACTGTCTCCTCCTTTGAGCAGCTCGGCAGACAATTTGCTGGCAACTTTGCCGCCAGCCAGCCCCAGCGGCGGACATCCGACTCCCTCCTTGATATCAAACAAACGGAGGGAGAATCCTTCAAGGAGTACTTGGACCGGTTCACCGCCGCAACATGGGAGGTCCGGGAGCTTGACCAGTCAATCGCCATGTCGGCATTGAAGACTGGAGCCCGGTCCTACAGATTCCTCTTCTCGATCGAGAAGAATTTCCCCACGGACCTCACCGAAATGTTCGCTCGGGCGCGGAAGTATGCCAAGGCAGAAGAGGCCGTGGCAGTTAGGCGGGGTGGGACCGAGCAGAACCCCAAGAAAAGACGCCGCGAGGAGCGCGGCCGGCCCAGAAGCCCGTCTCCGCGACGAGCTAAGAATCCGCCCCGCCCGAAGAGTCCACCCCGGTTGAGAGGACCGCCGCAGCAGAGGTCACCACTCCGCCCGAGGTTTCCACTGCAGGCCCGTGCACCTGAAGGGAGGTATGAAAAGTATACTCCCCTCAATGCTCCTCGGGCTGAAATCCTCATGGAGATTGAGAGTCGGGATTGCATCCGGCTCCCACCCCCGAAGCCAGACACCAGAATCCGGCGTGATATCCGGAAGTATTGCCGTTTCCACCAGGATCACGGCCATGATACCGAGGATTGTTATCAGCTCCGAAATGAGATCGAAGCACTCATTCGCCTAGGGGCGCTCGATCGGTTTGTGCAAGGCCGGCGTGAAGGGAAGAAGCCAGCCGAAGGAGCAGCACAGCCTGAAGGTTCAAATGCCAACAGGCCCATCGCCGGCGTCATCAATACTATCCGAGGCGGGACCTCGGCTGGGGAAGCCTCAGGGGAAGAAGCCTCCTCAAAGCGCCCGCGCACCTCTGAAGCCATCTCCTTCTCAGATGATGATCTAGAGGGAGTCGAAACTCCCCATGATGATGCCGTGGTCATCTCCATGATCATAAATAAATTCGATGTAAAACGCATCCTAGTTGATAATGGAAGCTCGGCGAATGTTTTGTATTTTGGTGCTTATTGTAAAATGGGGATGACAAAAGAACAGCTGCGGAGGATGAATGCTCCGTTAGTTGGATTTACTGGGGATTCAGTCCCAGTAGAGGGCGAGATCGACCTTCTGGTCACAGCCGGGCTCGCCCCTCGTGAAAGTACCGTGGGTATGAGCTTCCTTGTAATACGCCTGCCCTCGGTTTACAATGCCATCCTCGGAAGGCCAGGACTCAACGCCCTCCGAGCAGTGGTCTCAACTCACCACCTGCTGATGCGATTTCCTACCAGCCAAGGAGTCGGTGAAGTCCGAGGGGACCAAATGGTGGCAAGGCGATGCTACCTAGCGACCCACGAGGCAAGACGACCAGCCGAGGTGCCTGCCCCAACGACTGACCAGCCCTCAACTGAAGTTATGGAGGCACGGGTCAACCCCTAGAAAGAGAGGGTAGAGCCTGGTGAGTTGTTAATTCAAGTTCCCTTACGAGAGAACTTTTTCGAGCTAACCGTGCAGGTCGGCTCTGGCCTTGGCGAACACGAGAGGAGTCGCCTCGTCAACTTCCTACGGGACAATATGAATGTCTTCGCATGGTCGCCTGCAGACATGCCGGGGATAGATCCGGAGGTCATGGTCCACCGGCTTCAGGTGAAGCCGACCTGCAAGCCCGTGCGACAAAAGAAACGAGGCGCCGCCCCTGAATGACAACGAGCAGCAGCCGAGGAGGTCGGCAAGCTCCTTGAAGCCGGCTTCATCCGGGAGATATCCTACCCGAAATGGCTCGCCAATGTGGTCCTCGTCAAGAAAGCTAGCGGGAAGTGGCGTATGTGCGTGGACTACACCGACCTGAATAAAGCCTGCCCGAAGGACAGTTTTCCACTTCCCAGCATCGACCAACTCGTGGACTCCACCTCGGGTCACGAGCTGCTGGCATTCATGGACGCCTTTTTCGGATACAACCAGATCCGCATGGCGCCAGAAGATGAGGAAAAGACAGCCTTCATCACCGACGGGGGAACCTACTGCTACAAAGTGATGCCGTTCGGTCTAAAAAATGCCGGGGCAACTTATCAAAGGCTGGTCAGCCGGATCTTCAAAGACCAAATAGGCCGAAACATGGAGGTCTACGTGGATGACATGCTGGTGAAAAGCAAGACGGCGCAAGACCACATAGCCGACCTCAATGAAGCATTCTCCACACTCCGAAAGTACCAGATGAAGCTCAACCCAGCTAAGTGTGCATTCGGGGTCACCTCCGGCAAATTCCTCGGCTTCATCATTACACAACGAGGAATTGAGGCCAATCCAGAGAAGATCCGAGCCCTCCAAGGGATGACGCCTCCCAGGACGGTCAAGGAGGTACAGCGGCTCACGGGCCGAGTGGCAGCCCTCGGGAGATTCATTTCCCGCTCGGCCGAGCGCTGCCTTCCATTCTTTGCAGCCCTCAAAAAGCCGAAGAACTTTTTGTGGTCGGATGAGTGCCAGCGATCTTTCGAAGAGCTTAAGCACCTGCTGGCTTCCCCTCCCCTACTCACGAAGCCTCAATAGGGTGAGCTCCTCTACTTGTATCTAGCTGTCTCCCCTGTAGCAGTAAGCTCGGTCCTGGTCCGAGAGGAGGGGAAACTTCAGAAACCAGTGTATTACACCAGCCGGGTCTTAAGGGATGCTGAGACCCGATACTCCAAGCTTGAGAAGACCGCCTATGCTTTGGTCATCTCGGCTCGGAGGCTCCGACCCTACTTCCAAGCTGATACAGTGGCTGTGCTGACTGACCAGCCGGTCAAGCAGATCCTGCAGAGATCAGATCGTGCGGGTCGGATCACTAAATGGGCCATTGAGCTCGGAGAATTCGACATCGAGTACCGGCCCAGACCGTCGATCAAAGCACAAGCACTCGCAGACTTTATAGTCGAGTGCACCATACCGGATGAGGTCGAGCCTGAACCTGAGCCACTGCTGGAGCAGACCCCGAGTTTGACATGGACTATACATGTCGATGGCTCTTCAAACTCGGGGGGTAGCGGAGTAGGATTTATTCTCACCAGCCCGGAGGGGGTGGTCGCCGAGCAGGCCCTGCGCCTCGAGTTCCCTGCTTCCAATAACATGGCGGAGTATGAAGCGCTCGTCGCCGGGCTTAAGCTAGCCAAAGAGCTAGGAGTGAAGGACTTGAAGGCCTTCAGCGATTCTCAGCTCGTCGTCAACCAAATTGTGGGCGACTTCGAAGCCAGAGACCCGACCATGCAGAAGTATCTCCAGAAGGTACGGGATCTCGCCTCGACCTTGGACTCTTTCCACATTCAACATATTGCCAGGTCGGACAATCTCAGGGCCGACCAGCTATCAAAGCTGGCGTCCTCTCGCATGAGCGAGCTTCCCAAAGAGGCAGTACTGGAATATCTCCAAAAGCCCAGCACAGACGAGCCCGAGCAGACCCTCTGCACCGAGCTCGAGCCAAGCTGGATGGATGAACTCATCAGCTATCTGCAAGACGAAACCCTCCCCGCTGATGAACGAGAGGCTCGCCGAATCAAGCGCCTCGCCACCCGGTACATACTACACGAGGGAAAGCTCTATCGGAGATCCTTCACCTCTCCCCTCCTCAGATGCCTTCGCCCAACAGAAGCTAATTATGCCCTGCGCGAAGTCCACGAAGGGATTTGTGGAAACCATCTGGGAGGGCGAGCATTGGCCCATAAAATTCTGCGCCAAGGATATTATTGGCCGACACTCCAGAAGGATGCTATGGATTTCGTCCAAAGATGTGACCGGTGCCAAAGGAACGCCAATGTTCAGCGCCGGCCCTCGGCTCCTTTGACTTCTATCAGCTCCCCTTGGCTTTTTGCCCAGTGGGGAATTGACATCCTCGGGCCATTTTCACTGGCCACCGGGCAAAGGAAGTTCCTGGTCGTCTCCATCGACTATTTCACAAAGTGGGTGGAAGCTGAGCCCCTCGCCCGGATCACCGAGCAGAAGATGCGGGATTTCGTCTGGAAGTCCATTATCTGCAGATTCGGGCTTCCCCGCATCCTTATCTCTGACAACGGTCGCCAGTTTGACAACATCCACTTCAGGGAGTTCTGCTCCGAGCTTGGCATTGACCATCGCTTCACCTCGGTCGCGCACCCTCAGACGAACGGAGAAACCGAGGTAACAAATCGTACTATCTTGCAGGGTCTCAAAGCCAGGCTCGACAAATCCAAAGGATAATGGGTCGAAGACCTATACAATGTCCTGTGGGCTTACCGGACTACGTTCCGCATCCCCACCGGCGAGACTCCCTTCAACCTAACATATGGGACGGAGGCCGTTATTCCACTAGAGACTGGGCTCCCCTCTCCAAGAGTCGAGCACCACGATGCCAGCTCTAACTCTTCGCAGCTCAGAGGCAACCTCGACCTGATCGAGGAAACAAGGGAGGTCGCCCGAGTGCGTATGGCGAGGTACCAGCAAAAGACAGCTCAGTACTACAACGCCAGGGTCAAGGTCAAATCTTTCAGACCAGGGGACCTTGTCCTCAGAAGAGCTGAAGCCTCCCGACCAACTGAGCAAGGGAAGCTGGCCCCGAATTGGGAAGGACCATACCGAGTCACGCGCATTCGCCGACCCGGAACTTATCAATTGGAGTCTCTAGATGGGACTCCCATTCCGCGGAGCTGGAGCTCTGAAAATCTCCGCGTGTACCACCAGTAGAACCCTAAGGGGTTCCCCATTATTCAACCATTGAATTTCATTCTATGAATTTCATTTCACAATAAACTGATGGTTTGCGAACTTATTCCGAGCTCACCAATTTTCCTGATTATCTCATGGCATCAGGTTTATTCTTCTTCCCTGACCACGGTTGGGATGCCCCGATGCCTCGGGATGATGGAGTACCTGCGTGGACTCCCTGAAGATGCCCGTGAGTTCGTGATGCGCTCTCCATCGACCAACGAGCTCGGCTCGTTCTCCTACCCTGACCACGGTCAGGATGCCCCGCCACAACGGGATGCCCCCATCCGTCGGGATGGCCCGAGACGTCGGGGTGCGATCTTAAGTGACCAGACGAGCTCGGCTCGTTCTCCATCGACTTCCACCGACGAGCTCGGCTCGTGCTCCATCGACTATGAGTAGCGGTCCTCTCTGACCGGACGAGCTCGGCTCGTGCTCCATCGACTATGAGTTGCGGTCCTCTCTGACCAGACGAGCTCGGCTCGTTCTCCTACCCTGACCACGGTCAGGATGCCCCGAGACGTCGGGATGCCCCGAACTTCGGGATGCCCTGAGACGTCAGGATGCCCCAATATATTGGGATGCCCTGCCACGACGGGATGCCCCGATTCGTCGGGATGGCCCGAGACGTCGGGGTGCGGTCTTAAGTGACCAGACGAGCTCGGCTCGTTCTCCATCGACTTCCACCGACGAGCTCGGCTCGTACTCCATCGACTATGAGTAGCGGCCCTCTCTGACCGGACGAGCTCGGCTCGTGCTCCATCGACTATGAGTAGCGGTCCTCTCTGACCGGACGAGCTCGGCTCGTGCTCCTACCCCGACCTCGGCCGGGATGCCTCGAGACGTCGAGATGCCCCGGTTTATCGGGATGCCCCGAGACGTCGGGATGCCCCGGTTACCGGGAAGCTCGAGACGTCGAGATATGAGTAGCGGTCCTCTCTGACCGGACGAGCTCGGCTCGTGCTCCATCGGCTATGAGTAGCGGTCCTCTCTGACCGGACGAGCTCGGCTCGTGCTCCATCGACTATGAGTAGCGGTCCTCTCTGACCGGACGAGCTCGGCTCGTGCTCCTACCCCGACCTCGGCCGGGATGCCCCGAGACGTCGGGATGCCCCGGTTACCGGGAAGCTCGAGACGTCGAGATATGAGTAGCGGTCCTCTCTGACCGGACGAGCTCGGCTCGTGCTCCATCGGCTATGAGTAGCGGTCCTCTCTGACCGGACGAGCTCGGCTCGTGCTCCATCGACTATGAGTAGCGGTCCTCTCTGACCGGACGAGCTCGGCTCGTGCTCCTACCCCGACCTCGGCCGGGATGCCCCGAGACGTCGGGATGCCCCGGTTACCGGGAAGCTCGAGACGTCGAGATATGAGTAGCGGTCCTCTCTGACCGGACGAGCTCGGCTCGTGCTCCATCGACTATGAGTAGCGGTCCTCTCTGACCGGACGAGCTCGGCTCGTGCTCCTACCCCGACCTCGGCCGGGATGCCTCGAGACGTCGAGATGCCCCGGTTTATCGGGATGCCCCGATGCGTTGGGATGCGGTCTTCATTGACCAAGACGAGCTCGGCTCGCTGTCCGCCGGCTTCAGCCGACGAGCTCGGCTCGTTCTCCATCGCCGGATTTCTCTGCCGACGTCCCCAAAGAACGGAGTCCGAGCAGAGAAGCGTCTTCAGTCGTCTCGGCGCAAGGACGCACACGGTACAAGGTACCCATTTATTTAATGTTTTTACATTATCTATTCTGCTTTTGGATTTCTCTGCCGGCGTCCCCAAAGAACGGAGTCCGAGCAGAGAAGCGTCTTCAGTCGCCTCGGCGCAAGGACGCACACGGTACAAGGTACCCGTTTACTTAATGTTTCTACATTAGTGTCTCTATTGTCTATTCTATTCTTGGATCTCTGCCGACGTCCCCAAAGAACGGAGTCCGAGCAGAGAAGCGTCTTCAGTCGCCTCGGCGCAAGGACGCACACGGTACAAGGTACCCATTCATTTAATGTTTCTACATTATGTTTTGGATTTCTCTGCCGACGTCCCCAAAGAACGGAGTCCGAGCAGAGAAGCGTCTTCAGTCGCCTCGGCGCAAGGACGCACACGGTACAAGATACCCGTTTACTTAATGTTTCTACATTAGTGTCTCTATTGTCTATTCTATTCTTGGATCTCTGCCGACGTCCCCAAAGAACGGAGTCCGAGCAGAGAAGCGTCTTCAGTCGCCTCGGCACAAGGACGCACACGGTACAAGGTACCCGTTTACTTAATGTTTCTACATTAGTGTCTCTATTGTCTATTCTATTCTTGGATCTCTGCCAACGTCCCCAAAGAACGGAGTCCGAGCAGAGAAGCGTCTTCAGTCGCCTCGGCGCAAGGACGCACACGGTACAAGGTACCCATTCATTTAATGTTTCTACATTATGTTTTGGATTTCTCTGCCGACGTCCTCAAAGAGTGGACTCTGAGCAGAATGTTTTAGTCGCCTCGGCGTGAAAACACACGACACCAGCACATTATCATACTAAGTCCGGTGAATTCCCGTCACGAGCTGACGAGCATTCGACCCATTCGATGGAAACGAATCTGGTCCGTCCCGGCCACGCGAGGATCGAAGTTCACTAACTTCACCCAAAGTTTAAGTCCCAGTGACCGCTTTAGAGCTTGGTCGAAATCTGGGCTAGGCTCGGAAGGACTCTCCGAGCCCAAATCCTTTGAGCACAAGCGTTGCTTTACCGCTAGTCGAAGGGCCGAGTAATGGAGCTCGGCAAGCCGAACCTAAACCCAAACCCTGTGGCGGGCGAAATTAGAGGCCATAGAGCCCATCTCCTTGGAGCCTAAAATAGATCCGAGCAGGAAAACTTGGGACTATAACAGAATAGTTTCCAAAAATATGCATTCATTTCAAAAAGGCCCGTAGGCCAAGTACAAAATTCGAGTTCGGCCCTTACAAGTACGGGAGGCCATCCCGACTTTACAAAACAAAACAAAATTACACTCTTAAGGCCCGAGCCCGACCACTTCGGCTTCGGCAGTGTCGGGAGCGGCGGGCTCAGCAGTCGGGACCTCCTCGGCCTCGGCAGCGATGGGAGTAGCCTCGGGGGCGGCTTCGGTCGCCTCGGCCTCCGGAGCATCCGCCTCCACATCCGGCCTTTCGACCCCTGCTCCCGGTTGGAGCAAGTTCACGTCAAAATCTGGGAGGAGCCGCCGCAATTGGTTGCGGAAATTCCGGAAGCCCTGGATCAGCCCATTCACACCCTCCTCTTTCAGAAGGTCGCGGAACTCCTCCGACTCGCGAAAGAGCGCCACCGCGCTCTGAGCTTGCTCCCGAGCCTCGAGCTCCCGAGCCTCGTGGTAGGTGGCCTTCTTCTCGAGGGTTTTTATTTCCCGCTCGAGCTCCAAATGTCGGAGGCGGGCATTCCCCACCTCCTGCTCGCGGGAGGCCAGCGCCTGCTCGGCTTCGGCCAATCGAGCCTCAGCAGCGCGCAGCTCGGACCTCGTCAACGCATGCGCGCCCTTTTCCTCATCGAGCTCGGCGGTAAGGGCTCGAATCCTTCCCTCGGATGCTCCGACCTTTTCTTGGAGCACCTGTCGTTCGGCCTCAGAGGCCTGGTACTTCGCTTCGGAGGCCTGGTACTTCACCTCGGCAGCCGTGTACCTCGTCTGGGCCTCGTCATACCCGCACTGGCACCTCCGGGCCTTCTCCCGGTATTCTTGTACTAGGTGCATCAGCATCTCCGTCTCGTGCAAATGCTGTAAAAGAGACGAAAAGGAAAACATAAGGCGCCACTAGTAGAAAATCTATACAGATTACACAGGTGGAGAATTTTACTTACCCGGACGGCGTTGCAGCGGGTAAAGTCCATGAAAGCATTATAGCTCATGGACTGCATCATGGCCCGGTTGGCTGGGAGCAGCGCGACCCGGAATATCTCAAGCGCTACTCGAGGGTTTTCGAGGGCTGAATCACCCTCGAACACCGACCAGGTGGGTGCAAGGGGCACCCGTTCCACCGAGCCCGATGGGCCCGGGAGGCCAGCATCGGCTGGCCTAGGCGGAGCCGACCCCGAGGCTCCCTGACTGCTCCCCGGCTCGGAGCTAGGGGGCTGGGGTCGCACAAGCGGCCGATCTGACCGCCGCACAACTATGGCGGGGCGTGCAAGCACGGGACCCGCAGAACTCCTCCCCTGGTCGGCAACTGAAGCGTCCTGCCGACCAGGAATCTGCGTCAAGGGCGCCGGGCATGGGGGCGCCATCGAGGCTCTGGAGCCCGAGCCCCCGGAATCCGCGCCCTCCCTCCGACCAGCTTCGGGGCGCGCGGGCTGAGAAGGACCCGCCTCGGAGTGAGCGGGGCGAGAAGGACCCGCCTCGGCCACTGCTGCCGGAGGCGCCGGGGTCGCCGGGGTAGCCGAGACCTTCTGCTTCTTCCTCGGCTCGGTGGGCTCGCCCGAGAGCTCGGCTGCCCTCTTTTGGAAGCGGGCGTAGAGGACTTCACTTTTCGTCACCATCTTTGCAATATCTGCAAAGGCAAAAAGGATTAGAACATTAGAACAGTAAGGAAATAAATACACCTTGAAATTACTCTTACCATGGGGACGCGCCGAGCTCAAGCCCACGTTTACCAAAGCGTCCTCACATATGAGGCCGTTCAGTAAGATGCCGTCCCCGAAGCTGCGGATGGCGTCGAGGATCCTCTGCTCACGTGGAGAAAGTTTGGGGGGTTTGTTGATGGACTTGAGCTGAGCCGGTCCCCACCGTGGGTCAAACCCCCAGGACTGTGCAGAACCAAGGAAGAAGAATTTCTCCTTCCAGCCATGAATAGACGAAGGGGCACCATGAAAGAGTGGCCGACCCGCCCGAAGGGCGATGTAAAGCCACTCTCCGTCTCCCGGATTCGACTTAAAAATAAAAAGTCGCCGGAAGACGTTGACAGAAGTCGGAATCCCCTGCAGTAAACACAGGGATAGAAAACCGACCACCGTCCTCTAGGCGTTCGGAGTGAGTTGCGCCGGAACCAACTGGCACACCGTTAGCAACTCATTCACGAAGCCGTGAAGAGGAAATCGGAGGCCGGCCCAGAGCGATTCCAGATGCACTCCGATCCGGCCTACCGGAGGATCGGTTATCCGGTCCCTCCGCCTGGCGGGCTCCAAACGGAACCCGTGAAGAGGGAAGAACCACTCTTCGGTCATCTCGACCTCCAGGACGCTCATGGTGGACTCAACTTCGCTAGGGAGAGAACCCATTGCAAGCGAGAAAAAGAAATCAAAAAGAAGAGGGACCTGAGGGAAACGCCGGAGAGAAGGAACTTCGGACTGAGAGAGGCTAAGAGGAAGAAAGCTAGAAGCAGAAAGCAATAGAAAGAGGACAGAGGGCCAGGGGAGAGTTTAAATAGACCTCCCCAACGGCCCGGATCAGCGAGAAAAATGCTGTATCCTGTTTAGATGGCGACGCGTGTCGGTCCAAAAGACAGAACGACGCATTTAATTAGGGCTAGCGCTTCGGACGCCGAAGCGCCCCATCGGATCGTGCGGCCCCATCATGAGCCCACGACGCGAGGACGCTTCGCGAAAAGTGTCCCAATAATGAGACTCTTCGGGAAAAGAGAGACGCCGCCTATTAAAGGCACCTCAAAGCGCTCGATAATTCAAAACGCGCAACAAATTAAAATTTTCGGAATCCGTAATGGCCCAACTAAAGCTACTTCCCACGCTCCAGCTGGTAGCCAACTGGAACTCGAAAGTCGGGGGGTAGTGTTGGGGGAAAAACCCCAAGTCATACCGCCACGGAGGCGCTCGGCTAGAGAGCGCCGACCGGAAAGGCGCTCGGCCAAAGAGCGCCGACCAGGAGGACGCTCGACTAAAGGGCGACGACCAGAGAGAGAGCGCCAAGAGGCGCCCAATCAAAATAACCAAGTAGAGATGCTCGGATAGGAAGAGCCGACCAGCGAACGCTGACCAGAGAAGCGCTCAATTAGAAAGCGCTGACTAGAGACAGCGCCAAATAGAGGCGCTCGGCTAGAAGGTGTTCGCCCAAAGGGCGCCGACCAGGAGTACTCGAAGCAACCCCGCCACAGGGCGCCCCTCTGGGCGACCAGCTCGGCTCGGCACCCTTGCCGAGCCGATGCCTTAACTAATACTCCTCCCCGCCAAGCTTTCTCGAAAGGTCCGGCGGCTATACACGCGACTCTACTATGGCCTGCCACTATCTCCAAGCCATCAAGGCATAAGATCTCTGCAGGCATTCGGCACGACCTGCCATTAATGCATGAGACTTCCTCAAGTCTCCGATGCACCCAGTCATTTAATGAGCACGGCCCAAGACGATCTCCGGATCACTGAACCATCAGAGCGTATGGCTCTCCCTGACCGCCGGTTCATTCGGTAATAAATGCACTTACCATCCACGGACCCCAGGCCCACCACAGCCGGCGGTTCAACCACTCCAACAGGTCCGATCGACCGTGACAACTCCCTGATTCCGGTCCGATTTGGTCCCGTTCTCCACTACGCCATTAATGGGCCAAATCGTGCCCAATTATTACAAAAGAAGACAAACCTCCTATCACCTCCCAGGTAACAAAAATCCTTCTATAAAAGAAAACCGGGGGGAAAAGGATGGGGGCCCCCCGGACAGAACCCTCCTGGACCGGGTGAAAAGAAGCAAACAGCACAGACACAAGGGAGGAGATCACCCTCTTCATCTTATCCACATATTCCTGCTGTCTTCTCCATAGACTCTCTTCCTTGCTCTCTCCACATATCTGCCCCCTCTGACTTAAGCATCGGAGGGCCGGCGCCGGGGAGCCCGGCCACCGGCTTTTTGCAGGACTTACGCCCCCCCCAGGAGGACGTCACCAGTCGGCGCGCCGCCGACCACCGTCCCCGCAGCGGAGCTCCTCCTTCCCCGGCTTCGCGGTAGCCCCCGGGTCCAATTTCCAGCAACAATATATATATATATATATATATATATATATATATATATATATATAATGATTATAGTTATTAATCAAACTTCCTACTCTTGATGAGAACCAATCATTACTCTTAATAAATTTATAAAATATTAACACTTTCCTTCTTAATAAATATTTTTTATTTTTAATAAATAAATTTCTTGTAATATATTATTTAGTTCGTTTTGATGCCAATAACAACCATTATTTTCATTTGCGATATTTTTAACGAATTATTTTTTTCAAAGTTCAATTTTTCCATCAATTTTACCCTAAAAGAAATAGGATGGTTTGAGAAATAATATTTTTATCAAGTAAAAAGTAATTAAAAAGTACTATTATTATTATTTATTATTACCTATTACTATTACAATATCCATCATAATAACAATTTTAATAACCAAATAATATATTTTATAACAAATAATGGTTGTTATTTTCTTTTATAGCTGATACAAGATGAAGATAGATCTATAATGATCAATTATTAGTAGATATCTGCTGTAAGTGAGTGCTATATTTTATGTTTTCTTAATGATAAGTGAGTATAAGTGATACAAAATGAAGAACCTTTTATTAATATTAAGTATCAATTATATAAGTACAAATTATACTTATATAATTGATACTCGAGAATACTATATGACTAAAATAGATAAGTATTATACTTATCTATACTATATTAGTTCAGATATTAGACAAGAGCTTCTGCTCGACCATCTTTAAAGTTTGTTGCTTTTTGTGAAATAAAAATTTGAATTATTATAATATATTATGTTATTATATTGTATTTGAGGAATAGTCTGTAAAAGGAGAAAAATTGTGTCTTGTGCATTGAGCAAGATGGTGTTCTAACATGTTTATAGTATATGAATTGAATAGTCTTTTGTGTTGTATTATGCCTTCTGGTTTATAAATCTCCAATTTTGAAAAAAAATGTTAGCTTGAATTTTCGACTTTCAAGATATGTACGATGTTCGGAAAAGAACATTTGAATTAAGAAAACCCATACATATATAAAGATCAATAATTTTTAGCGACCTACTGAAAATATTCTACGCATTTAAAGGTTTATAAATTAGTAAAGAAATTATCATAGTCATATTTATATGAGGAAAATATATTAAGAAAAAAATGTGAACGAGATTTATTAATATTTAGCAATGTAAAATAAAAATTTACAAGGCTAAACTTTCCACTCACTATGTACAAGCCCATGTTAGTAAGAGCTCTACTTATTAGTTATAAATTTACAAGGTTTCCTTTTGTATTAGTTATAAAAGCTCTACTTATTATCTAAAATAAAGAACCGTATAAGTGAGTGTTATATTATCTACTTCTTTAATGATAACTAAGTATAAGTATTAGATAATGGAGTATCTTGCTATTATCAATTTTAAATATCAACAAAACTTATATAAGCATAATTTATACTTGAAAATATTATACTATATTAGTTTAGATATTTGATGAAAGTTTTTGCTTGACCATCAATAAAGCTTATTTGTCAACATGCAACATAAATTGGACTATTGAAGTCTTCTATTTATTATAATTAACTATGTTGTCATATATTATTTTGAAAATAGTTAGAAAAAAAAGAAAAAAAAAGTATCCCATGCGTCGCAAGGGGTTGGTATTAGCGACTACATTATTAATAATGAGAGTTTTTCCATGCAGGCTTAGCATGTGCAAAGTTCTGCACTTAATGACGATATTAAGGATAGAAGTTTTTGCTCAACCATCCTTAAAGTTAATTATTTAATATGCAACTAAATTTGACTATTAAAACCTTCTATTTAATATAATTTATTATATTTCTATATTATATTTCAAGGATAGTTGAAAAAAAGTAAAAACTAGTACCTCATGTATTACACGATTTATATGCTAGTACATATCTAAAATGGAGGTTCAACTTGCGCTGAGCTCTCTATTTACCATATAGACGCCCATATTGATGATGAGGCAAGTTAATCAAAAGTGCCATATATGAAATTCAATACAATTCTTTATCTTTGTTAGCAAATAGGACTCTTATTTAATACGATTATTTATTAATTAATTTATTTTTTATTTTAGATAGTCTATTATCTATTATATATATCTAAAAATGGAGGCTCAGCTTGTATTGAGCTCTCCATTCACCACTTGGATACCCATATTCATGATAGGGTAGGAGTGGATGTGCAGGATTCAAATCCCCCTCACATTCCACATATTCATCAATGATAGTTAATAACAAGAAGCATATCCTTCTTGCATTCCTGAATCCTTCTACCTAAAATGGAGGCTCAGTTTACGCAAAGTCCTTCATTTATTCACCATATAGATACCGTATTAATGATGGGTAAAATTTGCTCTTATCTGAATAATCAATTGGATGCGACAAATAGAGACTTCGATACCGCTACAATAATACTACTAGTTTGAGAATTTTTATGTAGGTGTCAAGATAGCATGCCACAAACTCCTCAGATATTAGAAGGTTTTTAAGCATGCAGCAAACTTGCAAAGTAGCTACCAAACTGTTGGTTCTGATCTAGAAGCTCTAAAATATCTACCTAAAATGGTCCTTGAAGCTACTCACTGCATTACAAATGCATCCACCAGCCTTCCTTCCATATAATATCTTGTGTGCCCACAGCTTGGGCCAAGGTCAGCAGCAAACCCATCCCACAGCTGATCACCAACCACTCCACCCATGGCAGGACCCAGTTTTCTACGAGATTCAAAAGACTTGTGCTTCTGAGGACCCCTCAACTCCCAACTTCTTCCATTTGTTCTGTCCGCTCGTCCAATCACCCAGCTGCATGCTTCTCTAGTCTCACCTCATCAGAAAACGACCGTTAAACTTTTGGTAGTTCAATCATCTATTCCAAGCCATGGACTTTATCCCAAAACATATAGGAAAAACCCAGCTTCTCTCATGTCTCAGAAGTTCTCCTCCTCATCCACCTCTTAAAATTATTCGAGCTCAAATTCCTTCCATGAACTAAAAGCCTGAGATCATGACCAGGAATCGCTCCAGGGAATCTCCTTCTCCGCCACGACAGGCGTGCTGCTTCGGGTGTTCTGCTAAAAAGGAATCAAACATAAAGAGCAGCAGCAGTGGAGTCCAAGGCTCAAGGCTCGACCGGGGGCGTCGGGGGAGCAGTGAAGAGATCCTTACAGATTTCAGTACTTTTTCCTTGAAAGAACAGCAGAAAAACTTGAAGAAGGCACTGAAGGAGGAGGAAAAGGCGAGCCGGGAAGCGGAGAAGGTGGTAGAGTGGGTGAAGCAGGCTTCAGCCAGGATTGATCTTTCCACAGTGGATCAGTTGCTGAGTGAAGAAGAAAAGTCCAAGTGATGGGCTTGTGTTTGTGCTTTGATTTTGGCCGTTTAAGTTCATAGGAAGGGGATTTCTTGAATTAGAGGTGCCATTGGTAAGATGGATGTTAGATTTGTTTGTCCATGATATACATATCCTTTACCAATCAAGCTTGCTTGCATGAATGTACATCATGCAAGATGATGTACAATTTGGAATTCTCTGCTCTCTGCAGGAAATAAAGACAAATAAAGTTGCACATAGAATTTTCTCTCCTGGTTTGTAACAGTCTATCTCCATTCACAATAAGTATTTCTACTGTTTGAAGTTCAATATCAAGAATACAACCAATATAACTCACCAGTCCATGCACTTTTTTACGATTATTCCCACCTGCCCCTTGGATACAGATTGATCGTTCCACAACTAGTTTTTCTTTACAAGCCTATTGGATTCAATTGTGACTTCAAGGCGATAGTTTCTCTCCAAAATATAAGCAAATTCCATAACAAGAAAAATCTATGCATGTTATATGATCACCTGTAAATAGCTGGTCAAGAAACTAAATCACAGGAATAGATGTTGCAGTTAATGTTCGGAAATGAGAAGATGATGAAATAAGATGGACATAATCCATAATGAGATTGAAATGGAAAACTGACATTTGGCACCTGGAAGGCCTACAAATTTTCAGAAAGACATGCTATCACAGTTTAATGAATGAACCAGCCATGCCAGAAGATGCATGCGAGAAACAGGAGTGGACCAGACCAACCATGTAAGATAGCAACCATGGGAAGCATGGAATCAAGCAAAAGTCCCTCTACAGGAGTTACAGAAAAAGATGAAAAATAAGAACCTCTGAAAATTTCAGTTTAAAGCTCATCATTCAGGAATAACTTAGCTCAGATTAAAAATTGGAGAATTTTTCCAAAAACTTCAAACTTGCAGAGGGGAAAAATAGATACATCAGTACACAAACAAACAGTGGAGAGCTTACAACACCAAATATCAATGGCAACAAGTAACACTCTTAATCAATCCAATAGACCATGAGTTATGCAGTAATAAGTCATGGGCAAGCTTCTATGATTATTTTTTTACTGTATATTTCTTAGTAATATAATTATTTGGGGAATACTTAGGAGAATCATTCGGCAAATGAACCTTCAGCAAACAATTGGACAACACTACAGAGAATATTATGATTACAACAAATAGAAGAAAATGAAATAAGATATTGAAGCAACTCCAAGGAAAGATATCCACAGCTTAAAAGAATATAAATGCATGGTGAACTTTAAAGAAATGAATGTCCATGATTTTTGGCGGTTAAAGCAGAGATGAAAGAGTCCAAGCACTTCACGAACGATAATACCAAAGCTCTTGAGCTTCTTAGGACATTATCAAGTGCTCAGGGACTGTAAGGTGGACAACAAAAATAAAAGAGTAGATTGACATAAAACAGATTTGGTGGAAATAGGATTCCCGGAGTAATAATATAATGCATGAGTGATATGATACCAGCTTTATGTCAATGGAAATTTCTGCTGTAGTCAGACATCTACTAACGTTCTCTGCACTTACTTTATGTTACTAAGAAGATGACATGGCTTTTGCTAAACTAGAGTTAATGGCTTTTTACCCTCTTGCTAATCAGATTCTAGTTTTCAATATGCCATCTTTATACTTCGCATATCATTAAAATCATCACTGAGCACATACAAAGTGGAAAAAGATAAGGTCACACACCATGGCAATCGGAGATGCTCAGCTTGATAATTTTGACAGTATTATATTTTTTTAAAATTGAAATCTCCAGATGCCAGCAAATATATATGTTTAGGAATACGGCAGACAGCTAAGCTATATATTCAGAGATTATGGCAGTCAAAGGGGCACTAACAAATTAGAGCTACCTTGAACGTAGAAGGTAACTGTGCTCTCAGAACTCTGTAGTTTATCATGCAAACTAATGATCCATCATTCTGGAATTGTTTGTCCAGCAATCCCGAGCCAGGTTCTTTAAAACCTCAAAGTTCCATCTCTATAAAATCTAGCAAGTCCAAGTTTGCGATACTTATCAAATTATTCTGCAACACATTCAAAGAATAAAATAATACTGCAGAATGGTAAGCCATATCTCAACCAAATGAATTTGTTTCATGAATATTGTCAAGTTTCATAGTTGGCATATCTTCTAGATGATAGCAGGCAGTTCAGACTCAGACTTTATCATCAGCTCTTGGTCACTTGCACTATTGTATCTTCACATTTGACACACTGCTCCCTTCCTGAACTCCAAATTCTCCACCATGAACATTTCATGCACAGGCCTCCTTAGTAGATAGCATCTTTGTTCAAACTGCATAGCTAGCCTAATAGCTCTATGTCAGATTTTCCTATAACCACTAACTGGCATCGGATAACTATGCAGCCGATAACTTGCAAAACATTTGTTTAATCTGTCTCTTAGCCATCACTTGCAGTTCTGGAACTAGTTTCAGTACACACCATATCATACAATTCATAAAATATAACTGATATGTTAAATCCATAAATATTCATGATATGTTAAGTTTGAAGACTTCTATAATTCGCTGTCCATGGTAATATGTGCTTAGTAGTTGTGGTACGTGCACTTTCAGTGGCGTTTATCAGAACAGTACACAAAAGAAACTGTGTTTATAAAAATTAAAAAAAATATATCTTAAACCATAACATATTTATACGTCACCATAAAGGCTAATAAACTAATCTATATGATGATGAGTTGATGACAAAGGTGATCACGATGACAAGAAGTAGGACAAAAATAAAAACAAAAACCAATCCAAAGCTTGAGCCTACAATAATCTCTCTTTAAGTTTTAGTGATTAGACAGAACCATTTACCCAGGCAGGCCATGCAACAAATCATAACACTATCTGGCTCTTTTCACCGGAAAATCATTACCAATTTTTTCAGTTGCCCGTGAATGCTTGCCGATTCTGGAAAAGGTACAATCTCTAACATTTTCATGCTGAATTCAGCCCAATTAATATGCTTGACAAAAAATATACATATATAGGCATAACTGAAGCATGAACATGCCACCGTATTAACTTTTCTGAATCTTATGCTTGATTTTCCCTCCAGAAAACCTAGCACGTAAAAATCATATCCATCTCCAGAAAACATTAGGCTTCTCTTCTGCAAAATTATTCTAAAATTTATGGGCCAGATGCGCCTATTGGCAAAGCCTTAGAAGGAGAACACGAGGTTATCCCTACCCCTTGCATAGTTTGAGTTCTAATTCATCATTCCTGATATATTTTCCAACTTTAATATCTAAATTCCAAAATTCCTAAAGGAAACATATGTCATCTTCCCATGCTTGAGTCATACGACTTTATAAAACCCCATTCCATGACTCATGAGAAGAATTCTCATGGAACAAATAATAGAAGTATCCTCACAAAACTTCTTTATATCATCACACTTCAAAGGTCACATATATGCTGTGAACAAATTTTGAGATCTCACAGTACACCTCCATACTTTTCATGTACCAGCATTTAGTACAGGATACCGTACACCCTCGTATCTATTCATGCTCCACCAAACCCGATAATACCCCCAATGTTGATATGGATCAATACGGTGCATGGCAGAGGGTCAAGCAGTCAGGCAGGGTCGAGATCTCAACCGCTGGTTATGACTTATGAAAGCCAATGCTTCCAATAACACCAGAGACATTTGACAGTAGGAAAGATGGCAAATGAGGATTGACAAAAGCCAACTCCCAATAACTAGGATAAGGCTACATGTATGATTGTAATCATAGTTTTGGTTCTACAACAGCTGAAATAGTACACATTTTGAATATAATATCTTAAATTATGTATCTCCTCATGCTCCACCAAACCTGATAATCCCCCTATGTTGATATAAATCAATACGGTGCGTGACACAGGGTCGAGCAGTGAGGTAGGGTCGAGATCTCAATCCTTGGTTATGACCTATGAAAGCAAATGCTTACAGTAGACATTTGACAGTAGGAAAGATGGCAAATGAGGATTGACAAAAGCCAAATCCCAATAACTAGGATAAGGCTTGATATATGATTGTAATCATAGTTTTGGTTCTACAATAGCTGAAATAGTACACATTCTGAATATAATATCTTAAATTGTGCATATGTATCTGGTAAGTCCATGATTAGTTGCCAATCTGCATCTCAAATATTATTACATCTCACTCCAGCGTGAATACAAGACAAAATGGCTTTTAAACCTTTGCTTGAATTTTTTTTGGGAACTCCTATCCATGATTTCTTCAAATACCGCCTAAGATTCTCTTGAAAGATACTCATCCTAGCATTTATAATTTATGATCTATGTAAGCATGCAGCCGCTCTTTACATATATCTCAGTTTTCCAAATCATTTTTCAATCACCAAGACTTCTATTAGACCTCTATTATTCTTCTTCGCATTTAAAGATCTTATTTTTCAAACCCAGCAAGTTCGGAAGACGAGATAAATTCCAAAATATTTACACCATCAAATTAAACAATCACTACTAGAATATCTAATAGATAGTCAAAGACATCATAACACATAGAAAAAAAGAAACTAACACAGGGATAAGACCAGCTTCATGAAGTGTGCATGGATTGAAAATAATCATTCATGGAGTGGTAAAAAATATTTATTTACTATGCTACAGCGTGTTTTATCAATTAATTTACAATTTACATGGTGAAAGCAAGCAGTTATATTGGTAAATAACTGCCACAGAAGCAAATGTCACCATGAACTAGATTAAAACTCACTCAACATGAGGTTTTGAATATCCTTGGCCCTATGCAGCTTACCATAAAGCAACTATAAGGCCAGCATCTGATAGAATGCTCCCGATTGCAACTTGAACTATTGGACCAAATCTGGCAAAAATAATGACTAACAATGATCCATGTAATGTTGCAGATACACCATCAGCAGTATCTGTATCATTGTCCAAACACTAATTCTTTTAAGGATGTAATGGGTGAATTGTAACCATAGGCTACAGTATCTCTCCAAAGAGCCATTCCTGAATGAAAGGGATAGATTCAAATCAAATAATGCAAAGCCAACAATAAAGAAGAATTACATGATATTTTAACAGTAGTCAGATGTCATATGATCAAGAACTTTCAACTTTAAGAAGAGCAAGAGATATAACAATGCACTAGATGCTAGATGTTTCAACCCTGACCATTTAACTTATTCCAACACCTGACGTATCACAGAGGCACAGACCCAGTTTCATTAGTCATGGTTCACAGTTTCCAGTGATGTTTCTGGCACTTGGGTGGAAGGTCAACAGCAATGGGTGTCATGCATTTTATTCAAGGACTACTACAACTTAACATATTCTTCTCAATTCTTCAAATTTTAAATGTGAAGGTTAAGAAGTCTTCAGAAAAAAATCTACACCACATCAGCAATTTCACCTTCTATGCAACCCTTGTCACAAACAAAAATATGATTGTTTTGACCGTAAAACTTTACCCCAGATAGATTAAACAAAACATTTTTGCATGAATTGGCTAACTTAACCACATGACTGATGGCATGCACAGTACACTAAATTGAGTTTGAGGACAACTAAGTAAGAACGTAATGACAGATACCATGAAAGCGCAATGAGTTTAGGAGTAGAGAAAAAACCTAGCCATAAAAACAAGCCAAGTGTTGCTGCGAAGAAAAAATTCCTGCTGATACTATTGAAACTGAAATGACAGAGAAAAAGTGTAGGGTTAATAATTAGTCGGTCACACTCAAAGAAAGCATCTGATAGCTTTCGAAGCTATTAGAAAAGAGAGCCTACCAGTACATGCAGGCCAAGTTTCCCCAACCAAGAAGAAAGGTTGCCCAAGCTGAACCAGTGAACCTACAATCCAACTTATTACTAAATCAGAAACCTTCAAAATAAATTGGATATTGAATTAAACAAAGAGAAGAAAAGAAAAAAAGGAAGATATATATATGTGTGTGTGTTTGTGTATATATATTTTCCCCCATTTGACATACATCACAAGAGTCTAGGTCCCTCAAAATCTACTTTGGTGAAAAGCATATAGAACTTGCTTTTGTGTTTATTCAAGACTACAACTTTCATCAAAAACATAGCAATTTTTTAAGCAAAGTTAATAGATTCCCTCTATAATCTTTTCATCCTCTTCATGAGACCCTGTCCAATACCAGGGGAATATTGGAGGGTCCCTTCCTGCCTGCATGAGCTTAAATCACATATAATATGGTAGGCCATCTTACCTGCCAACTGGCCTTCTAGGTTTCAAGGCAGGACCCATCTAGCTAAAAGTAGCTGTGTCCAGGGGATTCAGGACCAGGTCTCTGGGTGTTGATGTCAAGTTTCCAGTTGGTCATGAAATTTCTGCTTGATTCTTCCACAGAGCTCTCTTAAGTAATGATTTTTGCTCTATAGCCCTCATTTTACTGGGAATGGCTAATGATAATTGCAAGGATGATATATTTTCATTATCAAGAAAGAATTTTACCCTAAGTGCATAGGTTGCTTTTCATATTAAGGCTGACACTCTATCCTTCTCCAAAAATCTGAGTCCTTTCAATACTATTGGGTAGAGACATATACAACCATGAAAGAGGATGTAGATTACTGAGTGACTCCGAAAATTGTAAAGCCTTTTAAGTGGTGATTGAATAAGTAAATGGCACCCAATGAAAGATATCAGAAGTATAGACACTGTGGTAGCATGAAACTTCTAATAACAAAACCAAGATAGATTATGACATATCAAGAGTGCTAATATTATCTTTAAGTATCATGACAGCTATATTGGAACAAAAAATCCCCACCAGAAATAAGCTGGATGTACCAGAAGAGCTTGATTACTTAGATGCTATCAGAACAAAGATTCCTATACAAGGTAGATCCTCCAAAACAAATTTGTAATCAAACAGAAGAAAGAATACATAAATGTTTGCATATTTTCAGCAATAGATAACCAAAGTTGGTTGATATGCCTGTCCTCGTGATCTAAAGGATCACCATTATCAAAAAAAAATAAAAAATGCCTAGATCTGAGTTATTAGAAGGCATATGTAAGTCACAAGCGCACCAGCAATCCAATTAAACAAATACTCGTTTGGGGTCTTTTGCATCTAGATCTTAGAAACCTCACTTTATATACTTCTTAATACACTGAAGTACTGGACTAAATCTGATCTCTGGAGCTACAATAGGAAGAAAAACTTGAGAAAGTGGAATACCACATCAGATCACGAATAAATAAAGCTCGTGGAATCATAAGGCCATTTCCAATCATTGCAAGCAACATTGTGAAAGCTGATAAGCCTTTAATGTTGTCTGGATGGAGGTAATTTGTCCACTGCATCTCATAACAAAACAGTTACAAGGTCAGTGTTCCAAGTAACAGGTGATGGAATATTGAAGAAAGCATGCCAATGCATCTCCATACCATTTGCGCTACAGGCATCCACATGAAAAGTAGAGTCGCGGTCCATCCAGATATTGACCCAACAAACTTTATTCCTCTATCAGAAAGTTTCCCAGATCGTGCCTGCATGTGTTAGTAACTGCAATCAAGATGGGCACATAAACTTCAATTTTAAAAACTAATATAGATAGTTCTTGATGGAAGGAGAAAAGGAATCATCGTCCAGACAACAGTTACACATTCAGGCAATAAAACTTTATTATCAGTTCTGATTTCTCAAGATTATTAACTCCTATTTTGAAACATAATCAAATATAAAAAATAGGACTAAACAATATATAACTAGAAAAAATCAGTGATTCATATAGCTGCTTTTTTTCTTTTTAAGCCATAACTTCAAGCATTCAACCACAGAACAGTTTCCGGAGAGTTGATTATCAACATATATGTATGCCGATCCCTCCCATGAATATGTTATATTGCCATTAAAACAAAAACTACCAGAAAGTATCAGGCACACCGACCACAGTCGAGCCAAAACATTTCATCATACTTGCATTGGAAATTGGGGAAAAAAAGTTAAATGTAAGTAATTTGTCAGTTTTTAGAAGCATATAATATTAGCAAATCCAAAAAGGCAGAACATAAAGAACACACAAAGCCAAGCCCATGTATGATACATGTAATCTCAAATTATTGACTCTCTCTGTGCCTTGCACAAGAGACAACTACCCAAAACTTCTAACTGTCTTCATTGAAGAAAGGATGATTCTAATCAATTAGTGACTTATCCTTTGCTTCAATGGTATGGGAGCAACCGAAGGAAGAGCAAAAGGAAGGTTGGCCCAGCCTCGAATAGGAGGGGGCTTAGCTCTGGATCCCGCCAGCTTGCAAAAATGAATGGATCAGAAGTGGGGCTGGGTTCTATTTCCAGTCCAGGGGTGGGAGGTGAAGGCCAGAAGAATAAAATATCCAAAACTTTTGATCGTCTTCATTGAAGAAAAGATGATTCTAAACAATTAGTGAATTATCATTTGCTTCAATGGTATGGGGACAAATGTCAGACTTTGCAGACTCGACAACATTAAGTATAACCTTGATGTGAGGCATGAAACTGTAACTGGGATGTGGAAAAAACATTTTTGAATACAACTATTGAAAGAATGTGTATACAATGAGCAAGGTGTAAGACTAACATTAACATCTCACCAAAATACAGGACACCATAATAACAATACTTCGCAGGTTAGTAACTACTATGAATAGTCCAATAATTGATATAAAATGGGATGCAAGTTCCTCCTTAGATCCTCATGCCCCTATCCACATTAAGATCATGATGTTTGGGAAAAGGAAAATATTCAGTCTTATCATCCAATACAAGAACAACAGCATATATTACAAGGTAGATTGTGAAGAAAAACACAATGTCATGAAGGCATCAAGAAACTTTGAGTGTAATTTCACAACCAGCTTTCAGCAAGATATCAACCTTTGCACAAATTGTGCCGATATTCCAATTTTTTTCCCATTGGACAAGGACTATCTCAGGGAACATTTAGTTCTTGGATAAGGACAACTTTCAACATAAGACACATCCTTGGTGTTTGCAGCAAAAACAATAAGATAATGAGACTTATAGAGTTGGAAAGTTCAGAGGAAAGGAAAGCAAACAACAAATATATATATATATATATATATATATATATATATATATATATATATATATATATATATATATATATATAGGGCAAACCGCAAGCGAAATAACAAACCACATGGCTTACCATATCACTCGCCCTTATGATAGCTTGTTTGAAGATGCATCTAGAAGTAATAGGCTTGAATAAACATATTTAGGAGGATCAAGGACTTTGTTTCAATTGTTTTATTATATCAAAATAGAATCTTTCTGACTCCTCAAAGGATCCCAGATAATTGCCCTTTCTGTGCATTGCAGTATTCTTGTTTGAACATCCTGCAGAAAATTCCAGATCTAATACTTCAGGTATTTTCCCGAATATCTCAGCGCCCAAGAACACAACCTTTCTCCATAGCTACAGACTAGCCCTGAATCAAGACTTGTTAAACAGAAAAGAAGATGGAGGCTGGCAGAAGAAGAAAACCTCTGTAGACCGCACTAGGATTCCCAAAATAGAGCTCCTACAATAATAAAAATTCTACCTTTCAGTTTTCTAGCAGAAAAGAACAACCAAAGACTTTTCCAAAGGAGTAAAATTCCTAACTCTATAAGCGCCACATAAAAAACCATCAGACTCTCTTGAGAACACAATCCTGGTGACTTAAAAACTTTCCTAAACCAACATAGACTATGAAGCATGGACATAGATATGGGATACGGATACAACAATATAACAGAACTTGAAAAAGTAAGATAATATGTTTCAGATTAACTCCCACAAACTCATGATTTAATCATCGTTCAAATCCATCGACCCCAATCATAGTCCACACCCCATACTGTAGTATGAACATTACAAACTCCAATTTAATAGTTCATCATAAAAAAAATTACATTCATAAAATAAAAGGAAAGAAAGAAAAAGCCCTTCACCTTGCTACTAAGGATATTGGGAAAGAATCACAAGTATATTGTACAAATATCTAGAGCACTGTTTAATTTTCAAAAATAGGATACTTAGCATAAGTGTTGGAACTTATCCTAGACGTACACAAGTATCAGCATTTGATAAGTACCTTAAATGGACATGATATACAGTTTGATGTACCGTGCTTCCTAGAACCTAGGCCAAAATTAGGGATTGTAGAGAATATGCCTACTCAAAATAGGATTAAAATCTCACTACACAAGTAGCCTCAAGTTTGAGTATGAAAAACACTAGAAAATAGATCATATTGAACCTTTTCTCAAAACAAATTAAATAAAAGACATGAAGGACTCAATAAAAGAGCAAATTAACTGAATAAAAACCAAAAAAAGTTTGAATTAATCAAATCTAAACCTATTTTAGCCTAAATACATCTTTGTGGCATGCAAAAATTTGATCAAACCAATCATGAAGACGAGATGCAAAAGGGAGTTTGTCTCTTGGGTGAAGATATTATACCTAGACCATGTGACTCTCTAGTGATACTCTACTGCAGTTTACAGACCTAATCAGGTATATTATGGATCTTCTCAAAAAATATTAGGACTTCGGGAAACTGATGGCCTCCCTAGATAAACGCACTGCCTAGATAAATGCAAGGACAAAATAAATCTGTTTCCGAAACTTCACAAGGGAACAAAAAGCTCTAATATCTCATTCTATACTTGATGTTAATTACAAAGGGTTTATGAAATATATAAAGAATTTCAACCTTTCAGCTCAAACATTTTTCCCAAATAATTCTGAGCAGTCGCAGGCAATAAATGATAATTGGATTGATCAGATGTCATATCCCAAAAATAAAACACTGAAACAATATCACTTAGAGATGAATACCACAGAAGAAGACACTATCACGGTTTAAAATGCGCAACTTGTAAATTTTGTTAAGGCATTGATAGTGATGAATTTTCCTATTTGAAGATCAAGAACCTTTTGGGTTTTTCTTTGATGATGTTAAACTGAACATATTTTTCGGTTTTCGTCTATATAAGTCTATGATATCCATACAAGAACCTTCCCCTGCATAAAAGATGCTGTCATACAGATATATGACAGATAAAGGATGTCTTGCTATTCGATATATATAATTGGGTTGGCAACTGGTTGCTGATAAGTTATCAGCTTGCACCATCAATGACCTCATACTATGTGACTATCCATGATATATATATATATATATACACTCTTGGGCCCTGGGCTATGAACTAAACAATGCCAACTTGGCTCTAATACCAATTATGCGGAGGGCCTGGATGGAGAGGATCTTAGTGGAGAGAGTTGGAGAAACAAAGGATTTATTTCCAAACTGAGTCGTGCCTCAACAAGGGTGAGGACCTTCCCTTTTATAGACAAAACATAACAAACTGGATTCCAATTCAGTTTGGAGTCCAAAACTATCTGTCTAACATAATGGCAGGCAAGACATGACTTAAAGATACTTTTACAAAAGTTGAAATGACTAAAATATGCTTTACAAAAGTTGAAAGGGACTTAAAGCAGCTTTGCTTTTGTAAAAGGAGATTTCTCTGGCTGATAAGGTCTTGATTTGACATCACTTTAATAAAGGTGATTCCTTTCTTGCAGATGAAGTCTAAAGTTGCTGATTAGACAACTCCTTTAACCAGAGAATTCTCTTCCAGACTTTCTAAGCAGAGAATTTTTGCAAGGATGATTCCTCTAGGAGGAACATATACTCGAGGAAGAAATTCTTTCCGAAGGAGCAGAGGACGCAGTGCCAATGCACTTTCTATGAATTCAGCAAATATGTTGTTTCATATGCAACAAGAAAAGACTCCACAAATGGTGGACCTTGCAATCTACCTCAATCAACAAAAACAAATGGAGGTTGAAAAGCAATAATTTGCTACAGCAAGAGAAAATCTCTCTTCATCATCATCGTCGAAACCGACAATGAAAGAAGTGCTTTAAGAATCTACAATTGACACTTCATTCTTGCAAAATAGTTGCGAGCAAACAATTATGCACCTGGGTCAAAGTGACATTCAACAAATAGATGACCCATGGTTCATACGTCAAAAATATTTTGACGAAGAAGGATATCCTTCAATGGATGGAAAGGACAGACAGATGATGGAGAAATTATTGCTCCTTTCTGATTCTGTGGAAATTAATCATAATTTCCATAATAATAACATGAATAATTATATTAATTATAGTAAATGCACTATATGCAAGCTCATTCAGCCGTAGGAGTGGGGACTTGACCCCAACAAGCCCAAGATGATCAAAAAATATGATCACGTGGTCACAGCAACATACTGGGACTATGTGAATGCTTTTACTAACATGATTTACTATGAAAACTCCAAGAGAAAACACTCTTGGTTTTTGTAGATACATCCAGACGTACTGCTTAAGCCTGTTCCAGGCTGGTTCAACCAATGGTGGACATTTTTCGGTCCCAACATTAAAATATTACCAAAAAAATTAATTGATATGTTTGAAGAATGGGTGGACAATCATCCCACCATAAATAAAATGCTGGACAATCGGATCTGTTCTAGCATGTATCCGATGTTCTACTTTATAGAGAACAGGATGCCATGAATATGGAAGTGGACACTTGCCACTGGATTTGACAGGAATAATATTCCTGTGTTAAAAAGAAAAGCTCTCTACAAATAGTGGATTGGAATACCAACAGAAAAGTTCGATGGCATAATTATTATTATTAAAAATAATATTACTCTTTACAAGGAGAAGAAAATATTTGGTTCTCCTCAGCAATCAGGCACCAATGATGATAATTTCTTTATGTCTGTAAAACAAAAATTAACCAGAAAATATCCAAATATCTCTGAAGAAGAAATTATGGAAAAATGCCTAGAAAAGGTCAAGAAGAAATTCTTCGAAGCCTTTGAAGATCAATCAATGCAAACCACTTCATCAAGACATTCGTCTTCAAATACTCCTGAGGATGAAAGCAACAAATATGTATGCTTAGCAGGAGAATCTCAAGATCCATATGAACAGAAAGTACAATCTACTTCAACAGAAGAAATGTGGCACACAGTTCTGGCCACCAAGCCCCGAAAAGGAGCAGTGAAATCTATTCCTGATAAGAAAAAAGGCAAGAAGCCAACAAGATCAGAGTAATCTACTAAATAATCTTTACCATTGCTGACAAGACAATTCACTTCGAAGACAGACAATTGTGCCTGCCATCCAGCAAATATTTGCTTGGATACTAAGTTTTTAACATCCTTTTTTATGATTTGTTTTGCTGCAGTGCAATCAATTCTCAGCAGAAATTGCTGATTCAACAAATCACTTTAAAATTTTACAATACATTTTACTATTGAAAGCATTTCTTTTTTAATTGTTGAGTACTTCATTTGAGTGGGATTCCATTTTCCAGAAGCATGTCTCACAAGAATCTCTTTATTGAGTTCTGGGTCTAATTGCTTTAAAATACCTTCGAATCCAATGTCTAATGCATTGATTTCGACTATTTTAAACCAATTAGAATTAGCTAATGATAAACAAGGCAAGCATTTTACCTTTGACTTGATTTTTTTCACCTGATTGGTGTGCTATTTACTCCACGGAGCTGGATTTTTATTCAATCTCTCATAGAGTATTGCATGTCTTCTGCTAAGTCTTTATAATAATCAGATACATAGTTTAAACTTTCTAAAAATGTTTGAAGTTGTTTTGTATCTGTTATTTCATCCGAAAATTTTGATATAAATTCAATACTTATTTCTATTGGAATTATTTTTTCTTGAGATATATAATGTCCTAAAAACCTTATTTTGGTTTGAAATAAGCTTATCTTTTTTGCTGATATAACCTTATTTTGGCTGAATAGAAGATTAATAAGAAAATCTTATTTTTCCTTGAGATATATAATGTCCTAAAAATCTTATTTTGGTTTGAATAAGCTCATCTTCTTTGCTATTATCTTAAAATGTTTAAGATGTTTTATATGGTCATCTATTGTTTTAGAAAATACTAAAACATCATCTATATAGACAATTATGGTTTCCGTACTGTCATTAAGAGTTTCATTCATTATGTTTTAAAATTCAGATGGTGCATTTTTGAGTCCAAAAGGCATTACATTCCATTCGTAATGTCCAAATAGTACAGTAAAAGCAGTCTTATATCTATCAGATTCTTTAATCTAAATTTGCCAGTATCCTGATTTTAAATCAAATTTTGAGAAGATCGTTGCTTCACTTAATCTATTTAATAAGTCCTTTTTATTAAGTAATGGATATCTTATCCATTTTAATACCTTATTCAAAGGTTTGTAGTAAATTACTAGCCTTGGATTACCTCTCTTTTTCTGCATTTTTATTAACATAGAAAGCAGTACAACTCCAAGGAGAATAAGATTTTCTTATTAGTCCCCTATTCAGGAGTGTTTCTATTTCTTTCTTACATAGACTAAGATATTCTTGGTTCATCTATGTTGGTCTAGCCTTGGTGGGAATATTTTTCTCATCAAACGATTCTTCATATGGTAGGTTAACCTCATGCCTTTTTCTATTCCAAAAAGCATTAGGAATTTCATTGCAAACTTCTTCTTTAAATTGTTTTTCTAAGTTTTTTATTCTTTCTAGATTATTAGGTTCATTTAGTTTTTTTATTAACATCATAGATGTTTACTTCTTTCTTTAAGAAGTTTAATTGGTTTTCCTTCTTTATAAGGATGTCCTTGATTTCATTAATCATTTTTGTCTGCGGGTCTGTTATGAATAGAAGTACTAATTGTTTTCCTTGTTTTTTTGTATAGATTCCAGTATTATCTATCTTTGTTATAGGCATTATATCATTAAGGAATGGAGTTCCTAGAATGATACTTTGTGTTAAATTTTTAACTAAAATGAAGGATGTTTTAATACAAACATTGTGATTGCATATATATGCTTCAAGTATTTTGTATTTGATGGAGAGTTTATTACCTCCAGCTGCAGTTAGTGTATGCACTGTTTTTTCAAAGTAAGTTGTAGGAATTATCCCTTCTTGGATGCAATTTAAATCAGCACCGTTGTCTATTAGTGCCATTGCATTTTCTAGAACAAAAGTTTTATTTATTACTAAAGTGACTTCAATATACCTTTTTTGGTATGTCACTTGGTTTAATATATTTAGATATTCAAAAAGGCTATCTGTTTCCTAAATTATGACTTTTTCTTTCTCTTTTTGATCTAAAGGAAATTCCATAGACTCTTTTTGAAGAGTTTCTAGGCTAGTTATTCTAGCACTAAATTGTCTATTTTCTTGTTTCAACATTGATATTTCTATTTTTAATTGATTTATTTCATATTTTAAATCTGTTAGTGAAGCAGGTTTCTCTTTTATTCGAGAATTGTGAAACCTATTTATTACTTCACTAAGTTGATAGGACTAGGTAGTACTAGTCTAGTTGACTCCCTGTTATTTGGGTTCTTTTCTAGTAAGAATTCTAACAGTTGTTTTTTAATGTGATGGTCACTAATATGGTCTAAAATTTTTAATATTTCTTTCTAACTGGTTGTCAAGATATTTAATGATTTCATTTTTACGAGATATTTCCAGTAATCTTTACTACATTGTGCAGTGTTGCATTGACACTGACTTGAATCTGTTTCAGATTCAGACGAGGTTGAAGAGACTATTTCATTAATTTCTTCTTCTGAGGAATCTAGATATTCAGACTCTTCTTCAGAAGATGATTTCAACATCAACTTTGTCAGTTGTCCTTTCAACTGATCATCTATTTGTAGTTCATTTATTTTCTTTCTCATTGAGCATCTATTAGCATAGTGCCCAAACCTACCACATTTATAACATTTTGGTTTGTCTTTAATTACTCTTTTTTTCTTCTTTTTGAGAGCGTATTTCTCTCTTTGCTGTTGTTTTCTTAATTGATATCTTTTATTTTTATATTTTTTGTACTCTTTTCTAGATGTTTTGCGTACATATTTTTTGTATTTTCTCCTTTTTTTAGTTAAACCTTCTGGTTTATCTTGTATATCATATGCAAATTGATGAAAGAATTCACCTAATTGGTGTACATAGATTTAAACCTTCTTGGACACATGTTGCTATTAATTGTCCAATGTAAAATTGTCATAATTGATAGAAATTCCATCATTTCTATCCTTTAAGATTTTCCTAATTCTTTCAGCAAATAAGTATGGCAGTCGTCTATAAATTTGGATTTCCATATTTCATTATTTGAATCTGCCAATTGCATTACTCTATTCATAAAGGTATCCTTATACCATCTAAAATGTGTCAAAGTTGGACATCTTAGGTTTAATAAGAGGGTTTTCATTCCTTCTCCTCTATTTAATTCTAATCCTATAAAGTTTAGGATTATAGCAACACACGGTGTATATACTGCATCTTGCTCAGTGTATGTTCCTAGGACACCACTACTGGTTGGCCTATCCGGCTCTACTTTTATTATTTTTATATCTAATATTTCTTTTCTTTGATTATCATTAAGATAATTTTGCCACCAACCTCTTAATTGCCCTACAAAACTTATTGTAATGAATTTGGCAATTTCATGATCAGTATTACCATTCTGCTGGCATATAGTTGAATACATCAACATTCTGTGTATCATATCCAAAATTTGTTTATCACTCATTGCATCTATGTTCCATTCATAGATGTATTTTCTAGAATAAGAATTCTGGAATGGTTGCTTCTCTTCATATAGAAGATCCAATGGCGAAGGCCTTTTATAATAATATTTTCTAATGGTTTAGGTTCATACCTAATTGGATTGATTTTTAATTCTATCAATTGACTTTCAAACTTATCTAAGTTTGATATCTCTTCTTCTGATGATTCTTCTTTATCATGGTCAGCAGATTCAATTTGGAGATTTTCATAAAATGTTTTAACCATATCATATATGTCTTCCGAACCACTTTTCTCAGATTTTTCACTATTAGGGTTAGTCCTAGAATTTCTACTAACTACTTTGATATGTATTTTTTTAATTTTTCTTCTAACATTTTTACGAATTCTTCATTGGTTTTTTCTAATTTGAAGTTTTTTACTTCTGGTGGAGTCTGAATAACAGGAGTTACGATCTCTTTATTCTTTTCCTTAGGTTTTTCTTTAATTTTTGCTAAGGCTTGGATATCTCTTTCAAGGTCCTTATGCATTTCAAGTAATTTTGTTTCTAATTGCATTAATTTTGTTCCTACACAGTATAAATATGCATTCGTGTAATTTTGTGACCTAATTAGAGTATTAAGTTCTCTAATTGTCACATGAGCATGTTCCATCTTACTCAAATTAGAGTAAGCCATTGCTTCTGTTGTCTGAAGTTTAAATAATTTTTTTGGAGGAAAGGGTGAATTTATTATTTCATCCTGTGCAATTGTCCATGTTTTCTGGATAACTAATATTTCTTGGGTTTTTTCATTTGCATAAAATTTTAAAAACCAAGGAACAAAATATTCTATCTTTTGATATGCTTCTAATTCTTCATAATATTTTTCTTTATAATATATTTTCTTTAGTGGAGAAAACTTATTAAAATACCGAAGTCTAAAAGGTTTATTTCCTTCTGACTGAAACTCTTCATTAAGAGTTTTCTGATTATACTTCCTTGTGTATAATCTATTAAATATGAAAACTCATATCTGATTGGGTAGGAGATTTCTTACCCTTGTATATTCCATATGGAATATTATTTTTACTCATATTTATTTCTTCAACCACATTTAACTCTTCACTTCTTTCTTTAGAAGTTGAGCCCTTGTATTAGGAATATTTTCATACCTATCAAAGTTTCTGCTTGATAGTGATCTAGTGATTTCAGAAATTTTTACCTTTCTTGAGAAATTATTAAACATGATTTCTACCGATCCATCGGTCATTTGTATTATCTGGTCTATATTCCTATTTATTATAGGCTGAGTTGGGATGATTTCATCTAACGACCATACCTCTGGTTGTTGTAGCAATACGGGTACTTGCTAGGTTTGTATACTTGCTAGGTTTGTATAAACCAAGGTTGTCTAACCCTTTTGGGTGTCTATTCTATTTTTAGGTGCTAAAGTATTTAGTACCTTGAAGTGTATTCTATAGCTTACTGCTATAACTTCAGATCCTGGGATATAATCATATCCAGAAGTGATTACATTTAATTTTAATGCTTCATACAGATTTTGGTCTGTTAATGACAGACTTAAGTTTGGAACACAGTTAAAATATACTAGTCCTTGGCAGAGACTAGTTTCTACCACTGCTGCTAGGGATTCCTTAAAAGCATTACATCGTCCATCTCTGATGATCGACATGAGACTAGTATTTGTTCCTAATAAAGTTAAAGGCTACCTGAATCATTCCTATATATAGAAATTGATATTTTTTCTTATATTTTTCAATATCTTCTTTCTTTAATAATTTAAGGGTTTGAGGTAATCCATCCATTTGGATCGCCTATTCTATGGTTTTTATAACCATCTTAGAACTGAAATCTAGGAATCCTATGTGATAAATTTCACTAGGCATTATTTTTGGAATTGTCCAATTATATATATCATCCGTGGATTTGGGATACTCTACTAATTAAGCATTTTTTACAAGATTATTATCTTGGGAGTTTATGGAAGATGTTTCCATGGGTTTGGATAAATGATGACTTGAGTATATGATGCCACGATGTTATTGATCTTAGAAGTTTTTATTTTATGATCATCTACCAATCATTAGACTCTAAATACTTATCCTATTACGGGAGTTGTCTTATGATCCTATCAATCTTGCCAGATGCTATGCTATCTCTGAGCTTTGATCAATAAGCCCCTCACAGAAGCGACCTTAAACGCCCTTTCTCGCCCTCCTTGCATTAACGGGCAAACACGGCCTTCCTACGGACCATTGCTCATTAACAACATATAATCGGCATGAGATGAGATGCTTAAGACATTTCTAAATATCTTTAGTCTAATGATTGAAAAGAAAACATAAAATAAAGCCTCTAGGATCTGAACATCATACCTTCACATACTTTTGTCACCAGCAGCTTAGCCAGCCATTCTGGCTATGCTCAGTTTCCTACCCCCGTGAGGTTGGCTCAACAAAGCATTTCTCCGATGCTTATGCCTTGGCCTATGAACCCTCACAAAGAGTAGTTACCTACTACGGTCTGGCCCGAGATACTACCAGTAGCCTTCCTCTTGGGCTCAGGGCTATGAACTGAACAATGCCAACTTGGCTCTTATATATATATATACAAAGATTTCTTATTATCAAGTTCCAAACAAAGCAATGAATAAAAGCGAAAAGTGGAGCTAGGACATATACCAGCTTACCATAATAACAGCCACAACAGCTACAGTACCAAAAATCAGCCCAGGCAAGATGCTGTTTGGGATATAGGGAACAAACGTCGACCACATCACCTGCAAACCCAGAGTTCGCACGATCAAAGGAAGCAGAAGCCAATTGCATTACCACCATTCAGAACCACAACCTTGAAAATTCACCTGAGGGAGAACGGCAACCCCGCCGATGGTGATGAAGTCCTCCCAGAGCCGCCAGATGCCATCATGAAGCCAACCAAAGTAATTCAAGAAGTTGAGAACAAGCCCGGAGGCCACGACAGCCGATGTCGCCCCAAACTGAGGCAGAGGCATGGCCTCGGCTATTGCAAGCTGCGCGATCACCACATAGTTCGACGACACGCCCAAAGTCTGGATGAGAACGGCCTCCGTCTCCTTCTTCTTCGCAAAGTAGGACAGAAGCGACAGGTTCCCCAGCAACCCCGTCAGCATCCCCTGCCAAAGTTCTCCAATTTCTCCAAGATTGAGGAATTTAATCAAGAAAAAGATTTTTTTTTCTTTTGTTTTGTTTCTTTATTTTAAGGAGAGGGGGGAAGGTAGAAGTCACTCACGAGCCAGGGGACGGCAAAGAGGGCGGCCTTGTTGCCGGCGAGGAGGTTGCGGGCGTTGAGGACGATCTGGGGGAGCTGGAGGAGAAGGAAGGGGATGTTGGCGGCGCCGGCGAACTTGGCGGTGAGGGAGTCCCATTCCCGGAACGTAGAGGAGTCCTGGAAGGAGAAGATTTCGACAAGAAAGGGTCAGGCCTTTGAAAGGCGGAAGGGCGAGAGAATAGGGCATTGGGTCGTTCACCTCGATGGTGGGGCGGTGGGGGGCGTCGGAGGCGGCGGAGAAGATGGCGGAGGGCGGGGAGCGGCGGCGGAGGAGGAGAGGGGCGGGGGGGAGGAAGGGATTTAGCGGTTTAAGGGGGAGGAGGTGGGGTTTTAGGAGAGGAGGGGAGGGGAGGGAACGGAAGAAACGAGGCGGGGAGATGCGGAGGGAGGGCGGCGGTGGTCGGAGACGGAGCTGCCGCGACGGCGGCGGCGCCACCGCGGTGGAGGCCATCCGATCTGCGGACGGAGAGAGAGTGTGTGCGCCTTGGGAGAAAGATGGACGGATCTCGAGGGAGCACGTAGATATCGGATCTAAGTGGTGGGACCGGAGGAGGGACACGTGTACGGCAAATGCTCACGGAGAAAGGTATCGAAACACCCCGACAGCAGGATTTCAAAGACACGTGTAAGTTATATCATACTTGATAGGGCTTTGGCGCTTTGCCTTTTCAACATCTCTTCCATTTGAATGGATCCTCACCATTAGACAACCTTGGCTCCCTTACCATACCAAATTGGGTCTTGCCATTTGCCTTAACGACAATAAGTTCCATTGCTAGATTAGATAATTGTCACAAGGAATTCATAAGTGATAAACACTAGGGATGAATCTTGGTACAGGCTTAATTTGAACTTAATTTATCGACACTTCATATATTTAGTATTATCATATATATTAGCCTATAGTCCGGCGTCGGAGATGACCCTGATTTTCCACCTATTATTTGGAGATGATTATTTGTTACTGGCCCGTGCGACGAGATGTTCGGCTTTGACCATCAACAGAATTTTGGGGGTGTATTGTGGAGCATTGGTTAGTAGGTCAACCTGACCAAGTCAGTCATCTGCTTTAGCCAGAAGGTCGATGCGCGAGTAAAGATGGCTATCATGAGCAATCTGGGGATCGGCAAGCAGGAGGGGACCCTCAGGTACCTTGGAGAGCCGATCACAGGATGTCGCCTGCGCAGGAGGGAGTGCACGAGCCTAGAGCAGAGCATCAGATGCAGACTAGAGAGCTGGCAAGCGGGTGCATTATCGACGATGGGCAGAATCACACTAGTACGGTCAGTCTTGAGCTCCATTCTCATGTATTTGCTATCTAACACCCTGGTTCCCTTGCAATACTTCGAGGTCTGGAGAGGTTGTTTATGAGCTTCATCTGGGGGCGGCGGGGGGATAGAGAGGGTGTTCATCTTGTGGCTTGGAAAACCATTTGTCAGCCAACCAACCGGGGCGGATTGGGAGTACCCTCACTAACTGAGTGCATAGAAATATTCATGACGAGATTAGTAGCTAGATTTTTCCTAGAGCCGGAGAATCTTTGAGGCACTCTGTTTAAAGCAAAGTATGGGGATCCACAATCCCAGATAACCATGCGCGCTGGACGAGGAGCATCCTTTATTTGGTGGGAGGTCGTGCGCGCACCTCGAGGGTACTACTGGAGATCAAGTGGGAGATCGGGGATGGCTGGACAGTCAGGATTCTGGAGGACATATGGTTATCTGAAGTTCCATTGCAGGGTCGACCCACCATGATGGACCACGGGTGGATGGAGGGTCGCAGCGTATGCGAGCTTTCGCCAAAGGAGAGCGGAGGTGGGACAAGGACCCCGATAGGCACGTGTTCGGGGAGCAGTTGGCCGAGCAGGTTCTAGCCATGCCGATCACGGAGAGAGCGACAACAGATAGAAGGGTATGGAGTATGACCGGTTCGCCAGTGGTGAGGGTTCGTGATCTCTCGGGGCTAGTCCCGTGGCCTGCGAATCGACAAATGGCGAGCATATGGATCTGGAGGATGCGCATTCATCTACGGGTTGCCTTGTTTCTCTGAAAGGTGGCTTAGGGTAGCCTACTCACTAGAGCAGTGCTAGGGAGGCGGGGTGTGAGGATCCCGACAACTTGTGTGTCCTACCTGGAGGTTGAGGAGTCCATTTATCATGCCCTCATCGATTGCCCACGGGTCAGTCAGGTGTGGCATTATGCTTCGACCTAGGTAGACTAGTGGCAAAGGTGGTCATCCATTGAGAACCTTTTGCATTTTCTGGAGGCCTTGGTACGAGGCTCTAAGTTTGAGGAGAGAAGGACTCGAGCTACCTATCTGGCCTATCAGTGCTGGCTAGATGGAATGCATGAGTTTTCAAGGGCGGCAGCCCTCATCCAAGGGTTACAGCGGTTAAAGTGCTTTTGCATGCGGCGAAGATCAACGGCACTGCAGAAGTACCACCAACGGGGTTGGCTAGGGACATATAGGGCCCCCATTATGCTTTTGTAGCGTCCAGGACTGTCTTTGTCTCCTGGGAGCCCCTACCTCCTAGTTTTCTGAAGGTGAACTTCGATGGTAGTGTGGCTGATGACGAAAGATGCAGCAGTGTAGGTTTCACCATTCGAGACCACGATGCCAGGCTAGTTGCGGCGGAGGGTCGGCGGACTTTTGACTCATCAGTGGCATGTGCCGAGCTTAGAGCAGCCTGAGAGGGTATCTGCTATGCGAGACGGGCACTGGGTGAGGACCGTATCATTCTTGAGAGAGATTCGATTATGGTGGTTGAGTGGATTCGGGGTCGAAGATGCATAGCTGAGGATTGGCCGTTAATCCATGAGATTCATCAATTACTGATGGAGTGCTACACCTACCAGAATTCACATATTTACAAGAAGGCAAACGGGGCTGCTGATTGGGTTGCCTCTTTTGCAGCTCATCACTCTGGTGGGTTTGTCTGGTTGGACAATGGGTCTGTGCCAAGGCCTTTATGTAGCATTTTGTTTTCTGAATTTGCTGGCCGCATCCATACCCATTATGTGTGAGCCATCGTTGTACCCAAAAAAAAAAAAAAGACAAGGCTTAAAGAACTTTCGAACTATTGAACCTAGTTGTCACATTGCAATACATAAATGCATCCAAAAATATCACAACTAATCATCAAATTTACATGCTTTAGAGATCCAGAAAAAGTAGTTGCTACATTTTCCTTAATAGAAGGTTATCTACTTGGAACATATTTTTTGCAATAAGATGATAAGAGCAGGTTTGCTTCACTTCTTAGCTAGAAAATATTCCATTAAGATGTCAATATTAGCAAGTCGGCATTTGAGACTCATAATTTAAGTGTCACAAATATTCTATAAACATTTGCAAATTTGCATTGCAAAAATCTTAAAATATAATTGCATCCCTTTGATGCCAAGCATAAGTATTTGCATGTCACTGAAGTTAACTACGAGTCGATCTATATGTTCAACTCTGCCAATAATTAAATTTATATAAGCTACGGTAGAGAGCTTCTTCTTTTGTTCAATCTCGCATGGACTGGCCTTTTTCCTTAGAGATAAATGTATCTTCCTCTTGTCAAAAAAGTTGATAGCTTTGGCAGTAATAACAATCAATAATCTACTTTTCGGTTTTTGCCAGGGATCTAATGAAATCTTAGATCTAGTCCTAACAACAAAAATGGAACATTACCTACTATGGTTAGTGGTAGTAGCTAATAGATTACAACCTCCTCTTTGCTAACGCCGCTCATTTTTAATCACTAATAGAGACACTGCCCACTTACCTAGATGGCTAGTTGCTATGGCCAGGGATATAATTGGACCCGACATTACCTTCACTTGAAATTAATTTTAAGCTTGAATTCCAAGACTCAAATGCAGCGATGGAGGCAGACCATTGAATTCCAAGAGATGATTTATTTATCATTATTTCTAGCTCAATTCCATTGTAATTATAAATTCAGCCGAATTTGATCAACTTGACAATGTTAAACAAATTAACTCGAGAATAAATTAAGCTTGGTTCAAGCTTAAATGAAAGTTGATTCTTGATTACAAGTTTTGGTGTAAAGTTTGGTTTAGATCTAAAGAAATAAATAAAAAAAAACCAATTAAAACTTTAATTCGATAATCTATTAGATATAAATTCTATAATATATAATTCGAATATACTCGACACTTATGGAGCTAAGCTTGATAGGCCTAGATTTTTCTTTTTTGGCTCCACTTAAAACTAATTTCGAACCTATTTTACCAAATAGTTTATTTAGCTTCAAATTTAGTTTCATCCGAACTTATCTCGAGCTCAGCCAAGCTTGAGCTGCTCGGTTCATTTGACTCCCCTAGAATTTGAGAAAGGTCAAGCTCGTATCTTCAAGGCTGTTCATTGATGATTATGAACTAGTTTAGCATTGCTTAGAAATAAAAGTAGGTCCAACCAAAAAGAACTACCTCAAACTTCACAGGGTTCAAATCTAGCTACAAAATTATAGTTTCAAACCTTCATAATAGTCAGTCTCAGTGTAGTCAAGTTAGATAAGCTTAGATGCAAATCCAGATGAGACCCAAAGTGATATGGCCCCAAGCAACCCCCCATGGTGACGAACGCCGCACTAAGCCACCTAACGGACGAGGACACTTGCTTATTGGTAATTTAAATGCTAGTGGAGTAGCAAGTGCCACAGCCCACAGACTCACTATTGAGAACAAATTTCCATTTACTTGTTTAGAGAAGCCATGATATTATTTCAAAGATTATGCCATGCCTAGCAAGAGAACAAATATATATTACTTGGAGCATGAGTCTAAATCACACGTGGACAATAAGCAGTGGGCTAATCCAAAGTACCTTTCTATGATATCCTACTCCATTAACCGAATTAGTATATCGGAATATGGGAACTGGATTACACTTGAGAGCCCTTGGTTCGTCGGAAAAAAAAAATCCTCATTAAAATAGATTTTTTGGAAAGCTGATGCCTGAATTTATGATGTACCGAAAAGTAGTTTTTTTATATTTGGTTAACTGCAGAAAAGTAACACATTCCACAGTCGCTTGTATTTGGTTAATCATCTATTTTTCTGAAAAAATTACGTAGTTATACTATTAATAAAGAAACGACTTTACGTCAATTTACCTATAAGGTTACAAAGATTTTTGAAAATTTTCTTTTTTATAAAAATAAGAATATTATTTCTATGAAAAACCTAGCTTTTTTTTTTTTTTTTTTTTTAACTACCCATATTTTTCCTCCTCCTTGGCCCACGATCCAAAGAAGCCTTCAGTGTCTTCTAACTTTGTTATAAAAATATTTCTTACTAATATGTGTTTCTTGCTCCGGTTTCCAATGTAAAAGATAATCTATTTTATAGTAGGTGTGGCACAGTCCTTCCAAGCACTTAGCCGAACGTATCCATGAGAGGAGTAGGACGATGGTCGTCCACGCCACCCCTATTCCCACCCACTCCCATTTAAGGTCTGATGTAGCTTGGATAGATTTGTTACTTGCAGCTCTAACAAGTCAGTGCCTCACAAGCATCCATTTCATGGTGGGCCTGCAGACCACTCATCTAGTTTGTGAAATCCATTCATGATCCAAGCATAGGCCTAAACCATAGGATAATTGGAGACATTGATTTAACCTAGACCTAATCGCCTGCTAGGTTGGGAAAAATACGATGAAATGAGTTCGATGTGATTCATATCTGGGTTAGATATAAGCCTAAACTTTGATTTAATCTAACATAAACCTAACTCCTACACAAAGTTGATATCCATGGATCAGGCATGTATCCCAAAACTAGATCCAATTTTCAATTAGGTTGGACCGGACCTGGATGGACCTGCTTTGACCGCAAAACTTAGGCGAGAATTCTTAGTCTCGCATTAACAACTCTAACTCAGGTGGGCTCGACAAGTGATGCGTCGGTTCTAAATATAAATTTTAGAACCAGAGCTAATTTAGGGCAGGTTTGGATTGTGCTAGACTTGGATTCACACCTAAGTGGGATATAAGCCTAAACCTCAATTTGATGCAAACTAAACTTAATTCCTACAGAAAGCTGACATATATGAGTCAGGCATGCATCCCAAAACTAGATTCAATTTTCGATTACATTGGACCTGGCCAGGATGGACCTGCTTTGACATGCAAAAATTAGGTCAGAATTTACGATCTCTCATTAAAAACTGTAACTCGCATGTGAAAGAGGAGATCCAACGGACTCGGCAAGTGATGTGTTGGATCCAAGTTTAAATCTTATAATCAGAGCCAATTTGGATCAGATTTGGATCAAGCTGGGCTTTGGACATGGTCTCTCTCTCTCTCTCTCTCTCTCTCTCTCTCTCTCTCTCTCTCTCTATATATATATATATATATATATATATATATATAAATTAATTACGCAAGCAGGAATGCAAGCATAGCAAAAGTAAATAAAAGAATGATCGATCCGTTGGAGGAGTGGTTGGAGTAGTTAGAAAGAGTGATGGAATTGCCAGCCCTTAATATTAGTGTCATGCCACCATGCAAACCCCCAACCCAACCCCCTCTTCTCCTCCTTTCTCCAACTCCTCCACTATCCTCTCCTTTCCATCTTCGTACTTGGCAATCCGATCATGCCAAGACCATGGAGGCCCTTCGCCGCTGCCAAGTGCTGCACCGTCGAGGACCACGTAATCCTCGGAAACCTGAGCCGGTGCCGGCCGTCGCGGTCGCAGTTCTCGAAGAAGAAGGTAGCGGAGCTCGCCTCGTTCCGCCGCCTCTCGTCCTCGGACCTCAGCGGTGCTTCGTCCGCTCGATTCAACGAGGAGTTGGCGCACTCGTTCGGGGCGGGGTTGCATGCGTTCCAGCTTAGCGAGCTGAGGAAGATAACCCATGACTTCTCGAGCAATTACCTGCTCGGGGAGGGAGGATTTGGCACGGTGCACAAGGGGTATGTCGATGATAGGATGCGGCCGGGACTCAAGGCTCAGGCCGTCGCGGTCAAGCTATTGGACATGGAGGGGCGCCAGGGGCACAGAGAATGGCTGGTGACGCATCTTTCTTCTTTTCATTCTTTATTTCTTATGCTAATAGCCATCGATCTGTAGGACTGCTTTATATTGCTTGTTAGCATAGGTGAATGACTTTTTGATATAAGCCTAATCTCAGTGCTAGGAGTGTGAGGGCACCATTATTCAAACAAGTAATTGGTTCTTGTGAAATTGAGCTTTGGGTTGGTCCATAAAAGATAGTCCCACTTTGTCACTATATATATATATATATATATATATATATATATATATATATATATATATATATATATATATATATATATATATATATATATATATATATATTAAATAAATAAAAGATAGCTCTGGGTGGCAATTTATGATCCGATCTATCAATCTGATTTGCAAACGATCTATTTTAAGTAGATTTAGATTTGACATAAATGAGTTTGGTTCAGAAATGCGTCAACCCATCTAGACCTATTTATTAAATAAGTTAAGTTCAGATTTAGATTTTTGGCCCATTAACCCATTTTAATCCGTTTAATAATTCGGTTGGATTATAACCTGGTCCATTTAACATGTTTAAGATATGATTAACTTATTTAAAATTGCTTAACCTATTTTTGTCCTGTTTAACCTGATCCGCTTAACTTGTTTAGCTGGTTTAAACATGTTTAATCCGTTAAAAATCTACTTAACTTGTTTAATCCAACTTGACCTATTTAATAAATGGATTATGCAGCATGGATCGGGTTATCTTTTTTTTTTTTTTGTGCTGGAATCGGGTTATCTATTTAATAAACAGATCCGATTCAAGTTTAAATTTCAATCTATTAATAAATAGGTCGGATTCCGATTGACGAATTTTTGAACTTATCTGCATCCAATCCAATCAGTATCTGATCCGACCCGACTCGATTGCCACTCCTATCATTGTTGCATATGCAAGATTGGAGAAATCACAACTCAAGAGCTCAGGCTTGGGCCATTATAGGCCTCAATACTATTCCAACAGTGAAACCAAGTGGAAGTTGTAGTATTTTAGCATGTGTTTTCCATGTGAGTTATTCAAAAAATAGCATTCCATTTTTTGTATACATCTAAACAATTTAATTTAAATGGCATATGATAACTTATAACAAGTTTATTTTGTTAACAACATATAACATTAAAACAGCAGTTCTTGATTTTGTCATATATATGAACAATTGATAGTGGTCATAATTTGATTTGTTCAATATTTATAGTAGATTTTTTTATATCATTATTATTATTATCATTGAATATGGAGGTATAAATCTAAAAATTATATGATAATCCATGAATTTTAATTTTTAGAATTATGTTATTTTGCCATGTTTCTCATAATTTCTTTCTACAATGCTTAAGAATGTCAATTATGGAAAACATTTTTTTTTGTTCATGAAAAAAATTAGTTAAAGGCTAGCTTATGCTAATAATGTCCCTCACAATTCACATCTTTCTCACTCCAAAAATTTTATTTTCCTATCCCTCATTACTAATTGCAGGGAGAATGATATCTAGAATAGTAGCCAAGTGCTTTATTGTCTATCATTTTAGTTTTGCGAACATGCTTCACATAAACATAAAGGAATGTCCACGTAAATCTAAGATTATGCTAATGTCTATCATATACCTATTATACTAATTATTCCATAAAATTTTTAGCTTCCATCGGATCAAAAGATATTTTTTTTAAAATACAGTCTTACACATTAGTTCCACAATTACTTAGTGAATAGTGAATAGTGCATAAGTTCGATTATTATCATTATCCCATTATAATGAACCCTCGTTGCAATAGTTATATATAACATTCAGTATTTAACAAGTCCCCCCAATTCATATTACTGATTGTAAAATAGCAGTTTATAATGGTCATTATTCATTATTATAATTAAAATAATAATGAATAACAAAAATTTATGGGGATCCAAATCATTGTTGATTGAATAAATTTTCTGAATAAATTTTCTAACTATAGACCTAATAAAAACAATATTTTTTCTTAAATGCACTTGTTCTGTCCTGCATTTAGACATATATTAATGAAAAAAGAGTTTAACTTGGCATCACCTGCATATCATGCTAACTCTCATATGAAACAATAAAATGTGAACTATCAGCATCCTAAGGTGAAAAAGTTATTCTCACAGATGCTCATGTTAATGTATTCTCAATATAGACACTTACAAGGTCCCTTAACCTAGGGTCTTCAGCTACACACAAGGACCTTACTGCTTTACCATTCTTTCTGGCTTTCTGCTCTCTTCTTGTAAACAGACCGAGGTGATATTCCTGGGACAATTCAGGCACCCACACCTGGTGAAACTCATTGGCTACTGCTGCGAGGATGAGGAACGCCTCCTCGTGTACGAATTCATGCCCCGTGGCAGCCTCGAAAACCATCTGTTCAAGAGTAAGCCCTCCCTATCTTCTTCCATCAGTTACACATGATTGGGCACCATTTTGATGCCTACCCAAGCTTAGCAAGTGACATTAGGCCTGTTAATTGGTATGTGGTATGCAAAGCTTGGCATGTGATATTAGGCCTATGAATTTGTATGCGGTAATGGTACGATTAGTCCTAAATTTTGTATTAATATAAAAGTTTATAATGCGAAGAGTATGATCACCCTCAAAGCATAGCTAGACATTATAGACTTCATGTCCATTATCATAAAAGAATGATCAAATAAAAATAGTAAGAAGAACAAGTTAGAGAAGGAATGAGCACTCAAACAAGCAAGATTATAATAGAACTGATTTGGACACACTAAGCACAATATTTCATACCAATCAGAATTTTCAAAATAATCAACTCAAGGAAACTTTGTTAACTCTTTGGCTTCATTATTTACAGCACTTCAATGACTCATCATTGACTTCATCTAGACTCTTAGTTTACCACTAGACTTTAATGACACATATAAATTCATGGGATTAACAAAGTTGAAATGGATACATATCAATGAACCTTGCAAGCACAATAATTTTAACATGGCTAAGATCACTTGAAAATGATTAATATCTTTATTCATGTATATTTTTGTACTTTTTTGATGATTAGAAGTTGGAGTTGCTGGTCTTTTTTGATTATAGGAATATCATTGGTTGTACCTGTTTGCATGTACACTGCATAATTTTTTTCTCTGATGACCAGAGATTGGAGTTGCTTGTATTTTCTGATCATAGGGATATCGGCGACGCTGTCATGGGGAACAAGGCTGAAGATTGCTATCGGCGCCGCCAAGGGTCTCGCCTTCCTGCATGGTTCGGAGAAGCCTGTGATCTATCGCGACTTCAAGACCTCTAACATCTTATTGGATTCTGTCTGTAACTCGCACTGAGCATCTTCTTTTTGATCAATTATGAACCTCCATGATTAGCTCCTATGGATCAACTATAATTCTAGTGATCTAAGTTGTTTGTTTTCACACTTCTGTGTGGGTTTAGCTAATTAATTTTGGTCATGTGATTTAGGATTTTACTGCTAAGCTCTCTGATTTTGGACTTGCCAAGATGGGTCCAGAGGGCGAGGACACGCATGTAACAACCAGAGTAATGGGCACTCATGGCTACGCTGCACCAGAATACGTCATGACAGGTAAAAACTTACTGTTGTTAAGAACTGATAAATAGTTCCTCATTTATGGAAAGAACATGTCTGCTAAGAGAAAAATCTCCCAAGTGTTCTGATTTTTTTTTATTTTTTTGCTGAGAAAAGTGATCTAGAATTAGTTTCAGGAATTCAACTTTGCTTTGGATTGTCATAAGAAGTATCTTCTAATCAGCTCTGGTAGCTACTGCCAAGTTTGAAAAATACTTAAAAAAAAAATACTAGTACTTTTTACAGACTATAACATAAACTTTTCCTAAGTTGTATGGAATGAGAGCAGGTGAATTGACATAATTAGATAGGACATAGTGATCCGAGAAATAGAGGTTAGGGGCCATTAATCACTTGTGAACTCAAATTAAGTGAGTTTGGTGCTTTCATCAATAGTAGAAGTGCCCCCAAATGTTGCCTAGGGTTTTTGATCGTGATTAGGTTATATCAGTCGGTTTTTCTGACCGATCAAATCCACTGAACAATCTACTTATAAAAAGAAAAAAAATGAAGCAAATTTTGCGTCAATTCATATGTAAACAAATATTTTTTAATGTTCTTAGATTATTTTATGGAGCTTATTTTACATGACTTAGTACAGGACACTTGACAACCAAGAGTGATGTCTATAGCTACGGTGTGGTGTTGTTGGAGCTGTTAACTGGAAGGAGGGCCATGGATAAAAATAGATCAAAAAGTGAAGAAAAGCTGGTAAATTGGGCTAAACCCTACTTGACGAGCAGTCGAAAATTACGCTGTATCATAGACCCCAAATTTGGTGGTCAGTACTCGATCAAGGGGGCACGCCAAGTAGCCTCCCTCGCTTTACAATGTATTAGCCCTAATCCGAACGATCGTCCAAGAATGTCGGCAGCAGTTCAGATTCTTGAGGGACTCCGACACTTGAAAGACATGGCAGTGAATTCAGGTGCATGGCCTGCTACTCCGATAGCCGGAAGAAATGCCATCTCTGCCAAAACCAAGATGAACAACTTGGCTAATGCACGTCGGAGAAGCATCTCCACAAAACTAGCTTGAGTTTCATATTGCTCAAGGAAGTGTAGATAATCAAATTTAGAGAATTTTAATATCTGGATATGCAATATCTCATGTACATATGTTCAGAGACAGATTTATCCAAGTAATTATGGTGATTACATGGTCTTTGTCGTTTAATTGGTGATTCCTATGACAATTTCATGATGGTAGAATATGATGCTAGTGTCTGTTTCATTGAACAGCAGGCAATATCAATTGAGAAAAAATCAATTTCTTAAATGGTTTAGGTTTGAGTTGATTGGTCGTCATAATTAACCTTTTTTGCAATATGTATGGACTAATCATTTTTGCGAATTCTTGAAGTGGATCTAACAAGAATATCTAGATATATGAATGTGCAGTAAAACTAGGAAGAAGTTTAAAATGAGAAAAATCAAAAGACTTACCGATATCAGATATAATTTGTGATGAAAGGTGTAAGAAAAGTCAGGAAAAAAGAAGTACAGCAGCATGAAGGTGATAAGAAAAGATGTGAAAAGCCAGGGCTACTAATTTTTAATTAGAGTTTTTTTGTGTACATGTTCTTCTAAATATTAAAATTTGCATAAATACCTTTTCAAAATTAATATTAGAATATATATCCTTATAAAATACTTATTTTGCGTGTATACCTTTCATTTTTTTTTCTTTGTATAGCCCACACTATCTAACGCCGTCAAAAAATTAGTGTTTTAAATTAAAAATGACTGAACTACTCTTAACGGATAGATATGCAAAAAAATATTTATAAGAGTATATATACAAATAACACTTTGCGAGGAGATTAATGCAATTTCACATGTTTAGGAGGGTTTATGTGCAAAAAAATTTAATTTTATTTTTTTCTATTTCAGCCTGTTTTACACTAAGATTTGTTTAGTACCTGCTCTTCAATATTTTTTATAAAAATATTGCTTAAGAAAAAGATTGATTCGATAATTAAGATAACAAAAAGAGATATTAGTTTCCAGTAAGACATGTTAACCTATTATCCACTTTAGAAATAATAAGATACTTTCATAATTTTAATTAATTTTTAATTTAAGTAAATATGATTTTGGCCAATCATGTTAGATGAATGGCTATGTCAAAAGTATTTATATGAAAATAGTATTTTGTGAGGGCATGACGTATATATCAATTTAGAGGGTATTCATGCAAATTTAAATATTTAGAAGAGTATTTATGCAAAAATTTAAGAATTTTTTTCTGTGTATACCTTTCTAAATATATGAAATTGCATGAATATCCTTCAAAATTGCTATTTGTATGTATACCCTTATAAACATTTTTTTTGTTTGTTTATCCGTTAAAGGTATTTTTGTCATTTTAATTTTAAACTGTTAACTTCTTAATGGCGTTAGATGGCATGAGTATATATGCAAAAAAAAAAAAATGTATACATATAAAACAAATGTTTGATGTGAATATATATACAAATATCAATTTTGAAAGGATATTTAAGTCAATTCTAATATTTAGGAGGATATGTATGTAATTTTCTTTTTATTAAGATGCTTGATAAATGTGGTTATTCAAAGTGGAACCCAATGAATAATTATTATCACAATAGATGATTAAACTTTGTCAAGCTATGATGCAATCTATCGTGCAAATGCATAAAAAGACAAGAAGTTTAGCCCTTTTTTTTTTTTTTTTGGTGAAAACGGCATTCATATGGCTCTTACACGGGTACAGCCTACCAAGTCAGAAACAACAAAATGATATAAAGGAAAGGGAATCTTAGAGGCACTGGTCCAGAGAAACTCTTCGATGTGCCGAGCAACATAAGAGGCGACCCAGTCTGCGACTTGGTTCGCCTCCCGATGCACGTGTGCAACCTGAAAGGAAGCCAACTCCCTAACTAGTCTGCAAGTCTCAAGAATTAGCGGATGCCATCCCCATAATGATCAGTCCCCCGTATCCAACGGATCACCGTAGAGGAATCTCCCTCGAGATATATCCTGTTTGTATCAAGTACCCTCATCGCATAGGAAATGCCCTCTCATGTTGTCCGAAGCTTCGCCTCAATGACCGTCACGCCGGGGGATCGCCGACCTCCTACCCCGACCAATCTACCAGGGTGATCTCTGATCACAAACCCCACTCCTCCATAAGCTTCATCCGCCGATATACTGCCATCAAAGTTAACTTTGAGATGACCAGAGAGTGGGAGCACCCAAGAGAAAAAGACAAAAACTTAAGGGGCCCATTTTTATGCAACCTCACTTGGGTATGGTGCTTAATGAGCAATGACAAAGTGCACATATAGTATAGAAAAAATTATACTTTACACCGCATGCATCACGTGGCGGTGCACCACACCAATTACCTTGTCTCATTTCTATGGGCCCTATTTATGATGGGCTCGTATCAAATTATTGCTCGCTCACCTCGTCTTGGTGTGTTCCTAAGGTGCACTGCTAACATGATATAGGTATAATTTTTTGAAATATAGGCTGTGATGCAGTGATATTATTACTGGCAAATATTAACTTCAATTTTTACTAAAAATGTAGGTGAGCCAAGTAGCTTATGAGAGTTCAACTTAGTTTCAAGCTCGGCTCAGCTCAACTATTACCATGCATGGGTGACAAAATATACAACTCATATGCACAAATATACTATTACCATGCACGAGTGACAAAATATGCAACTCATACGCACAAATATATATATATATATATATATATATATATATATATATATATATATATATATATATATATATATATATAATATTATTAATATATATTATAATATTAATTTATTTTTTAAATATAATATAATGTATATATTTTATTTTAACTATATTTTTTAAATTATTAACAAAGTAATTGGTTGTGAATGAATCTCACGGTTTTCCCCCTCGAGAATTTGATTGCTTTTTCCCGCGCTGCGAAATCCCCGATCTCCACCCATCGCCGATGGCAGCCACCGCCTTCTCGCTCCTCATCCTCTTCTTCCTCCTACGCTCCTCTTCCGCCGCCCTCTCGCCGTCCGCCTCCGCCGCGGGAGTCCTCCGCTCCCGCGGCTACTCCCTCATGGCCCGGGTTCTTGACCTTGCCGCCAACTCCGGCGGGAGCCTCAACGGCTGGAACGCCACCGGAACCCTCTTCGCCCCCACGGACTCCGCCTTCAAGCACCCCCGCCGCCGCCTCTACCTCGGCCTCCCGCAGCCGCCAATGTCCCCTTCCCCCGCCTCCCTCCTCTACCACACCGCCCGTTCGCGCGCTCTCCTCTATGCCGATCTCGCCTCCCGGCCCCCCGGAACTCCCATCGCCACCTTGTCCCGCCGCCGCCTCTGCCTCTTCCTTCGCCGCGCCCCCGGCGGCGAGCTGTGCCTAGCGGAATCGGCGCGGCCCGCGGTGCCCTGCGTCCGGATCCGCGACCCGGACCTCTACCTCGGTGGCGATCTCGCCATCCACGGCATCGACGGCGTTCTTTATCCGACATCCGCGTCTCCTTGCCAGGCCAACACGTGGCGCGACGCGGCTCCCTTCGTTGGGACGGTGGGGGCGCTCCGACGAAGGGGGTACACCGCGGTGGCGGATGCGATGGAGGCGCGGCGGGACGAGCTGGAGGCGCTGACGGCCGTCACCGTCTTCGCCCCAATGGACTCTGCTCTAGTTGAGGGGTTCCGCGGCGATCTCCGTCACCACGTCGTCCCGCGCCGTTACCACCTCCACGAGCTCGCGCGGCTCTCGCTGGGATCGCGTATCGAGACGATGGCCCCCGGGAAGACGATCGCCGTCGGATCTAACGACGGCGCCGTGACGGTTAACGGCGTCGTCGTTGACGGGGAGGAGATCCACAGCGACGATTGGGCGGTGGTTTTCCCCATTCACCTGCCGCTCCGGTTCGAAGATTCCGGCACCTCGACGGACTCCATCGGTGGTGCCGCTATCTCTCCGTCGGCATTCGGCAGTGAAGTGCACTCGACTTCAATCGGTTACGAGCCTACGGCGTCGCCGGATTCCGTCGCATTTGACGGCAAGTGCGAGTCTCTGGACAGTTCCTCTGGTCAAGATTCCGTTCTCGCCGTTGCCGCCGTCTCGGTTCCGTCCGCTGGGGCCCAAGAATTGGCGAACGGCGAAGAGGAGCCATGGTGCACGTGGCGGAAATCTGAACGATGTAGTGCCGTACGAGTGGTGTCTGATGCGGGGTCCGCGCCACGTGGCTCCGTGCTCGCTCGGTAGTACGGGGACAAGAGACGGCGCCACTGTCTAGCTTTTACCCTGACCTGGTGTGGCATTCTTGTAATATTCAATCGCGAACTTCTCCTTTTCATTTCCTTTAACCTCTGACTCCAAATGTTAGTCCCAGATTCAAAATGTGATCCTTTGGATTACAATGTGAGATCGAACAGGTTCTGATGTTGTATATGTTTCGTACTCGTAAGAGTTTCTTCATGAAAATTGTATGCTCTCAATTCTCAATAATTAAATTTTAGAATAACAGCTTATATACTTGGAAGGCCAAACATCATGTTATAGAATGTAATATATTTTTATACAATGAGTGCTTTTTTTGGGGGTAGAGAATTAATGACCGTTATTTAATAATTTTTTAGAGTGCATGCATGTCCTTAAATAGTTTAATTTTCTTTTGTTTTCGTTCTATGCATAATAAAGTGGTCATAATCACACCTTTCTATGATTAACCAGAATAAATGCATGAAATAAAAGATGGTCAAGGCATCAATAGTTCATATAAATATGATGCTTCTAAAGGTTGTCATCTAATGATATAGATACATAAGAAACTGAGAGAATATGATAGCTGGTTGATCTGATCTACTAACTAGATAAATAAACACAAGACGGACATTTAGACTGTAGTTGTTGTAATATAATTATTAACTCATTAAAATTATAACACTTTGATGGATTATCTCAACAAAATCATATTTGCAAATACAAATTTCTATACTGTTTTTTTAATTAAATGAACAATTCTTTTTTGCGTTATGGATTTGCTATTTAGTGTTACAAATGTCATATATATTTTTGCTACGGAGAGTACAATTATTTGATGATATAGCAAAGGCTATATACTATAGACTGGGTCTAGGCTGGTATAGAAGCTGAGCTCTTTTCCGACATTACATATGTTTCGAAAGGCGAACAGTGCAATATATGTTTCGAAAAGATCATCTGGACATCCACTGGAGAACATTCTTCCTCCTTTGTAATCTTTACCCTCTCTTAACTTGTCTTGATGTGCTCAAATTAGAACTATATGAAATGCCATTTTTGTAATATATATATATATATATATATATATATATATATATATATATATATATATATATATATATGCTACAGGTTGCATTTGTACTGAAACGAGAGGTCCATCAAAAGGACGGTCCAGATGGAGAGTAATTCACCCGTCCGTCAAGGTGTCCATGTCCGGCCCGCGTCGGATGCCACGCAGAACGAGACTCGAACAGGACAGAGAGAAGAGCCACCCACTTCACATGCCGCATCGCAAGCACATGCTATCGCTCGTTATATTCCCCCTCTCATCTATTATTCTCACAGCGTCATCATGATCATCAAAAAAAAAAAAAACAGTCTCACGGCATCGAACGATACTTATAAAACTCCCTTCTCCCTGTCTCTTCGCTTTCAAGCCTTCAGATCGAAGAGGAATTAAGCCAAAATATTAGCAGGCTAAAGGGAAGCAAAAAGCATGCTTTCGTTGCACACTCCGCTGGCCTTTTCATCCCCTGCTCTCCTGAGCCACACCAAAAGCCAAGCCCCCATCCGCAAATCCCATAACACCACTCTCATTTGTCCCCAAACTCTCACCCGTCTGCCCTCCTCTGTCCTCCTCCAGAGACCCAGAGCAGCAGCAGCAGCAGCAGCAGATGGAGAAGATTTGAAAGAGTTGAAAGATGGAGAAGACTCCATTCCAGATCAAAATGAAGCAAATGAAGGTAAGGATGATGACGACGAGGACGAGGAAGAAGATTCCAGCTGTACCAGAATCATACCGGAGATGAATGAATCCAAGTCCAGAACCAGTGCCTTACACCTGGCCTTGGTGTTCGGCCTGTGGTACTTCCAGAACGTAGTCTTCAACATCTACAACAAGAAGGTGCTCGACCTCTTCCCCTACCCCTGGCTGCTCGCCTCCTTCCAGCTGCTTGTGGCCTCCCTCTGCATGGGCTTCCTCTGGGCCTCCCGACTCCGGCCCTTCCCCCGAGTCTCCAAGAAGTTCCTCGCCGCCCTCCTCGGCCCCGCCCTCTTCCACGCCATCGGCCACGTCTCCGCCTGCATCACCTTCTCCAAGGTCGCCGTCTCCTTCGCCCACGTCATCAGGACCTCCGAGCCTGTCTTCTCCGTCGTCCTCTCCGCCTTCCACGGCCGCTTCTACCCCCTCCACGTCTGGCTCTCCGTCCTCCCCATCGTCGCCGGCTGCTCCCTCGCCGCCGCCACCGAGGTCTCCTTCGACCCCTGCGGCCTCTGGACCGCCCTCATCTCCAACGTCGGCTTCGTCCTCTGCGGCATCTACTCCAAGCACAGCCTCTACGATTTCCCTCACGTCAGCGGCCTCGATCTCTACGGCTGGATCGCCATCATCTCCCTCCTTTACCTCCTCCCCGTCGCCGTCCTCGTCGAGGGATCCCGGTTGGCGGGTGGCGTCAGGCTGGCGCTCGCCGCGGTGCCCACGCCGTGGACGTTCTGCGGGTGGCTGCTCCTCTCCGGGGTTTTCTACCACCTCCACAACCAGAAGTCTTACCGAGCGCTTCACAAGATCGGCCCGCTGACGTTCTCGGTCGGGAATACCATGAAGCGGGTGGTCGTCGTCGTGGCGTCGGTGCTCGTCTTCAGGAATCCGATCCGGCCGCTGAATGCTCTCGGCTCGGCGTTTGCGATGCTCGGGACATTCTTGTATTCCCAGGCCACGGCGATGGAAAGGAAGGAAAACAAAGCTGCTGCCAAGAAGAAGACCGCCTAAATAATTGAGTGGCTCCGTCCTGCCATGGTGACGACCACATCTCTTCTACATTTCTTTTCTTGGCTTGTTTTTTTTTTTTTTTCCATCCTAGTATATAAAGAGCATGGAGAATAACAATAAAAGATGATTTATTTGTCAATTTGATAGGATAAATACAAGCATATAACTATTGTTTTTTATTTTTGGAATATTCAGTGCTCGTTAATAAGAATTACAGCCTCATGTTTTGACAGTGAAAAGTTTCTGGGCAAATACTCCAATAGGTCATTCAAAAAAAGAATGGATACGATTTGTACTTCTGGACAAATTCCAGTTAAACATAAATGATATAATTCAACATTTCTTATCCATCATTAAATATAAATATAGTCATAGATGAGGTTATCTTAAGATTATAGCTGATCATGGACCTGACTTGGGCATACAAAATGTTGAATTTTACATAGGCTCGTCCCGAAGCCCGATTAAATATGACTAGAGTTTAGGGCCCCGCCCTTGATCATCTCTATTTAAGATGAACAAGCTAGGTCAATGCCAACAGAGGGCTGATATAATAGTGGGAAAGGGAGGTTAACAGAGTTTTGGCAAGAAAGAGGGCAAATTATACAGGATATAACTGATAATTAGTAAATTTAACAATATATAAAGGAGAATCAGTTTGTGGGAAGTGGATTCTAGAAATCAATTAAGGTGACGAGCTAGAGACTAAAAATGAATCCTTGTTACCCATGATTAGGGGCACAATCGAGCTGAGTTAAGTATTTCGAGGCTCGAGCTCCACTCGATTTAAAATACTTAGGCTCGAAACTTAACTCGAAATCCATCGAGTCATAATATCCAAGCTTCTTGATAAAAAAAAAAGAAGCAATACTTGAGATCAACTCAAATATCTACCGAGCCATACTCTACCTCGAGTTTGAGCCTGGGTTATAACTAAAAGATATCATTAAAAGTTAGAAATTAGATCAAACTAAAAAAATATAAATAATATATTTTAAAATATTAAATTAATATTATATATTATAAATAAAAATATAATATTATTAAAAATACACATTCTCAACTAAGCTTGCGAGTCTTCAAGTTGAATATCTAGCTGCTCGAGCTCGACTCGAAAAACTATTCGAGCTACTCAACCCCAACTTGAGCTCGGTAATAGACGATTTGAGTTGAGCTTGGACTCGTACTCAAGCTCGAGCAGCTCCCGAATTGCTAGGCTCATTTGCACCCTTACTAATAATGGCTGCTAAGCAAATTAATAAGAAGGTTAGCTTTGCCGAGTTTTCAACACTAAATAACCTAGGATTTTTGGCAGTTGTATAAATAAGTCATGAACTGCAAAATTGAAGTCAACAACATGGACAAAAGAGAAAAAAAAAATAATTATCAAATAAGGACTAACTCACACAGTTACATCATACCTGTACATATAACTGTCTGTTGATTGTAACAATCAGCTGTCCTCTATAAGCTTCTTATAAGAGAATAATCAGCTTTTCTGATGGAAGTTTTTTATTTAAAAAAAATAAATGAATTTAACTGTTGGCAGATTTATTTTTAATTGAATTCCAATTGGTTTTGTAATAGCAGGAATTGTTCATTTCTCACTGAGCAGTCACTACAAATCCGGTATCATCTTTAGATGATGTAGAACCCTGTAACTTTTGCTGCCTGACGACAGGCATGATCATTCTGCTGACATGAAGCTTCCCCTCTTTGCAGCCTTGAGAAATCGTTTGACAAAATCCCTGATCCCTATCACAATTACCTTCTTAGTTCACTTAAACCTCCACTGGAGGAGCCCACTGACATCAAGAACTTGTTCCCAGAAATCTCCCTTCAATATGTTGAAACAACAACTAGAGGTTTACATTCTCATTCAGGGGATCAGTACAACCTGAACGCGGCGGAGGAAGGCCGAGGCTGAAAATGGAGCACAAGCAATGTGTATGTGAAAATACAATCATCAAAAGCCCAATTCAATGTATATGTTGCTCTCATCACTTTGTACCATCCTGATAAAAATCTGGAAGCAACTTCAGATATTCATGATATTGCCCGTCCTTCGAAAACAAATTAAATATCTGAGACGCAGTTGATGCCACAAGAGAAAAGCCTCTCTCTTTCATTTTCCTAATCATATTTATTGCCCTCTCTATCTCCTCTTTCTCCAGCAAACCGTGAATAATGGTATTGAATGTGGTAGAATTTGCAGGACAGCCAGACTTCTCCATATGCAAGAGCAAGTTATTGGCTTCGTCAAACAACCCTTCCTTCATGAGGCCATTTACCATTATGTTGAAAGTAATAACATCTGGTTTCAAATCCTTGACATGAATAGTATTGAAGATATTTTTGGCTGCTTGGAACCTTTCAGCTTTGACCAAACCATCAATCATGGAATTGAAGCAGACAATGTCGAGGTTAACATTAGAAGATAATGCATCTTGAAACAGCTTCATAGCTTCATCAATATATTGGTTTTTGCAAAGCCCATCCAAGATTATGTTGTATGTGCGAAGATTAGGGCATATCCCAGCAGCAAGCATCTTGTCGTGCAAGTTTTCTGCATCAGCAACTCTACCAACTCGATATAATCCAGCTAACATGGTATTGTATGTAATGACTGTATGCTGCACTCCTTTATGAGGCATTCCACTAAAGAGACTCAAAGCCTCATCAATCCTCCCACTTTTGCAATAGCTGTCAACTAATATATTGTATGAAAAAGCATTGGGTCCATGGCCTTTCAAAACCATTAAATCACAAACTCTCACTGCATCGCTTAGTTGTCCTACCATACAGTAACCATCCATTAGTGTATTATAAGTTACTACATTAGGCTCCATACCCCTACAGCTCATCTCTTCCAATAATCCATGTGCCTCTCGAACCATTCCTTCTTTACAAATGGCATCGATCAATACATTGAATGTCACGATGTCAGGATGAATTTGCTGCACTGTCATTTCATGAAGCAACTGATGAGCTTCTTTCCACTTCCCTAATCTACAAAATGCACACAATATTGAGCTATAAGTGACAACATTTGGATGTATTCCCTGATGCATCATTTCATCAAGGAGGACTCGAACATCCTCCACTCTCCCAAGGTGGCATAGCCCATCCAGCACAGTATTATAGGTAACGATATCAGGCTCTACTCCTCGCTGCATTTTGTTGAATAGCTCGACGGCCTCATCCATTTTCTGATTCCTGACAAATCCATTAATCAAAACCGAGTAAGTATGACTGTTAGGAGCAGGACCTTTAACCAACATGGAATTGAAGACTTCCCTAGCATCAGCGAGACGGCCTTCTTGACAGTATCCTTGCACCAATATAGTATACGAGATTACATCAGGTTGTTCACCTCTTTCCTTCATCAAATCTAATAATTTATGCGCTTCTGCAGTCCTCCCATGTTTGGAAAGTGCACCCATCAGCATGCTGAATGTCACCACATCCGGTGAAAAGCCTTGATCCACCATCTCCTTGAAAATACCAACAGCCTGCTTCCAGTGGCCTAAAGCGGAATGTCCATAAATAACGCTGTTGTAAGTGCGAACATCCTGTTTAACACCCGCACGACTCATTTCCTCGAGCAGTTTGCATGCATCGCTCACACGTCCCTCTTTGCAAAGGTGGTGGATAATAGTGTTGTACGTGAATATGTTAGGCTTGCAAGCATCTCCCAGCATAGCCATCTTCTGGTGCAGCTCCAGTGCCAAAGCGGTACTTCCGGTATTGCAGAGTCCCTTGATGAGAGCACTGCATGAGACCACATTCGGCTGGCATCCCATCAGAGGCATTTTATCGAACAGCATGGCTGCCTCCCGGACCCTTTTATCGCAGCAGAGACCGTTGATGAGATGGTTGAGCATAGTGGTTCTGGGAGAGAGGCCACGTTTGAGGAGGCCTCCTAAGACGCTGAAGCCCAGGTCGACGGAGTTCATTCGGCAGCATGAGCTGATCACGATGCTATAAGTGCAGATATTTGGCTGGATTCCTGATAAAAGATTTAGCTTGTTGCAGAGAGAGATCACGACCGGGTAGTGCTTCATTCTGGCGATAGCACCGAGGAGGAGGTTGATGGCGTAGATGGAGGGCTTGGGAGCGGCAACCACCGCGGCGTTGAACAAATCGAGCGCGTCTTCGACCGTGAGAGCATTGGATCGGCATCGCTCGACCAAGGCTCTCTCTGTTAAAAAAGGTGGTTTCGTTCCACCGGTAGTTTTCTTGATGGGACGGGAGGAAGAAGAAGTTGTTGGGGAAGAGGAGGTAGAAGAGAGGGCAAGGAAACGATGCCATTCCTCCTCCTCGTGCATTCCAAGTATGTTTCTAATTAAGAGAGACCTTTTCTCCAAAGTTTCAAGAGCCCCTTTATTTCCACATCATCTAAAATCTCTCCCTCTCCCTCTCTACTTCTTTTTTTCTTTTTTTTTTAATCTTATCTTTTTGAGAAAGATTAATCATTGACATCATAAGCTACTCCGTGCTGCTCTCATCCACATCCTTATCTGTGCTATATAAAAATATCAATGCTTTTAGAGTAAATTAAAAGACATCTCTACAGCTTTGGGGCATAAATATTAAATACTTAGCTCCCAATTTTTCCAAAAGTTTCAATTAACTATGAAAGTTTAATTTTCATTGCAATGTGGCCCAATTATCTATCTGGGCCCTAACATCATCAATGAGTGAGAAAATAGACAAAGATACCATTGATTCGGAGATGTTGAATCATGATTGTATCTTTTAGGCAAAAAAGAATTTATATTTTTTTAACAAGAAACAACACTTGGATCACCTCCAGTACGTATCTCCTATCGCGCCTAGGGGTGCAAATGGGTCGGGTCGGATCATGAGCGACCCCGACCTAATTCGGTTTCTTATTTGGATTCTAATTTTGGACCCAGACCTGACTCGATAGAAGATCGAGTAGGATCAGGTTGGATCCACCATTACAATTTTTGACCCAATAGGCATTCAGGTCGAGTTAGGTCCGTGTATAACCCGAACCCAACCAAAAAAATTCAGGTCCAATTCGGATCAAACCGTCTATGGCTTCAGAACTTGTGTTTGCACCTCCACAGGTGCAACCCGCGGGCCCAAATAATTTTATAGATTCGGGTCGGGTTGGGCTGTAGGATTGAAAATCAAAAATTGCCTAAATTCAAAATGTTGAATCGGGTCTAAACAGTAAATCCAGACCCGATACGGAAAATGGAACGAGCTCAATTTTAGGATCCGACTCGACCCCACAAGTCCTCCAAAAACGGGTTGGATCAGGTCTAAGCAGATCAGGTTGGGTCGAGTCATGGGTCAACTCGATTCATTTGCAGCTTTAATCACGCCACCATTCTTCCACTGGTATGAATCTCAAAGCGAGAGTGGATAGACAAAGGAAGCGGAGATTTCTCCTCCGCGTATGTTCGCCGGATCCTAAAACCTTCCGAACACCATTGAGATGGCCCAACTGGAGACAGGACAATCGGAGACGAGAAGTAGGGCAAGGGGCTCCCACTTCCAGAGGCAAAGGCCCTAGAAGTTGGGTGTTGAGTGACTCTTGAAACCACTTTGCTCCCTTCCCACTACTTCCTCTTTTAATAGGATTTGTGCGTGCTGAATCCAGCACAAATCAAATACCAAAAGGGCCTTAAGCTAATAATTCCTAATTATTATTAAAAACCATTGAGAAGTGCTTAATGAAGTAGTAGATGAAGTTAGTCAATTCAATCTAGGCTCCATGACTTCACAAGCTTGGGGACTCTAGAGCAGAACAAAAAATGGGGAAACCCTACTGTCTCCCCAGTTGTGTGGCATTTCAAACTTCATTTATTGTAATGCCACCCACATATCTTCAATGTTTTAATCATCACTAATCTTTTAATCCTTTCTTTGGTCCCTTAGTAAAATATCATAGCAAATATTTGTGAAAATATAATATAGATATAGTATGATAAAGTTGTATTAGCTATGTAATCTTACAGGAAAATTTGAATATTCTGGAATCTCATTTTTCAGTTCTCTAAACTTTCAAGATTCTGAAACTGAAAACTTACAACTTGAAGCCTCGCAATCTTGAGTCTAACCTGAATCTTGAATCATCATGGTTTCAAGTTTGGAGCTTAGAACCTGAAATCACAATATCTAAAACTTTATCACGTTAGTTCTCTCATCGATGCTGCCCTCTCAGGTTTCTTCCTGTCACACTTGTCACCAAACTGTGCTATTATCTGGGGTCCTTTTTAACTTTAGTTTCAGCAAAAAAAAAATCCTAACCATCTTTGATACTCTCAAATCGTTTTTCCAACTCCAATCGAAGTACCCATCCTAGTCACACAGTATGTTTACATGCAGGAAACATAATCTTCAGGATATTTGAAGAACAAAGCATGACTAGATTGAAATATAGTTTCTTCCAAACTGCAAACACAACAAAATTCTGCAGAACTCTATAAAGTTTAATTGAATACCTAATTCCCAAGGATATTCAGATAATTGTAAGGCGTTTAAAAACCAAACTATGGTCCAAACAATGCTGCGAACCAGGATTACAGATGCTATTACTTAGCCACACTAGGTGCACTTGTGAGTTGCATTCTATGGCTGAAGGGCTGCAAATTCCTTTCAGGATTCTGTGTAGTCTTGTAATAGCCGGATTTGTTCATCTCTCTTAGCAGTGACTACAACTCTGGTATTATCTTTGGAAGATGTGAAGCCCCATCACTTATGCTGCCTGACAACAGGCATGATCATTCTGCTGACATCAAGCTTTCCCTCATTGGAAGCCTTGACAAGTTGGCTGAAACGGTCCCGGATCCCTGTCACCATTACCTTCTTAGTTCACTGACCTCCACAGGAGGAGACCACCGACAACAAGACCTTGTTCCCAGATATCTCTCTTCAATCTGTTGAAAGAACTCTTAGAGGATAAGTTCCCATTTGGAGCATAAGTATATATTCAACATGACAGAATAAGGCCCAGGCTAAAAATAGAGGACGCCAAACGCTTATGTGAACATAAGATCATCAAAAGCCAAATTCAATGCATATGCTGCTCCCATCACTTTGCACAATGCTGAGAAAAATCTGGAAGCAACTTCAGATATTCATGATATTGCCCATCCTCTGAGAACAAATTAAATATCTGCGAAGCAGTTGATGCCTCGAAAGAAAAGCTTTTCTCCTTCATTTTCCTAATCATATCTATTGCCCTTTCCATCTCCTCTTTCTCCAGCAAACCACGAATAATGGTATTGAATGTGGTAGAATCTGCAGGACAACCAGACTTCTCCATATGCAAGAGCAAGTTATTGGCTTCATCAAACAACCCTTCCTTGATGAGGCCATTTACCATTATGTTCAAAGTAATAACATTTGGCTTCAAATCTTTGGCATGGATAGTATCAAAGATATTTTTGGCTGCTTCGAACCTTCCAGCTTTGACCAAACCATCAATCAGGGTATTGAAACAGACAACGTCGAGGTTAACATTAGAAGATAAGGTATCTTGAAATAGCTTCATAGCTTCATCAATACATTGGTTTTTGCAAAGCCCGTCCAAGATCATATTATATGTGCGAAGATCAGGGCATATCCCAGCAGCAAGCATCTTGTCACGCAATTTTTCTGCATCAGCAACTCTACCCACTCGATACAATCCAGTTAACACGGTGTTGTATGTAATGACTGTAGGCTGAACTCCCTTATGAGGCATTGCATTAAAGAGACTCAAAGCCTCATCAATCCTCCCACTTTTGCAATAGCTATTGATTAATATATTGTATGTAAAAGCATCGGGTTCATGCCCTTTTGAAACCATTAAATCACGAACTCTCACTGCATCATTTAGTTGTCCTACCATAGAGTAACCATCCATTAGTGTATTATAAGTCACTACATTAGGCTCCATACCTTTACAGATCATCACTTCCAATAATTCATGTGCCTCTGGAACCATTCCTTCTTTACAAATGGCATCGATCAATACATTGAATGTCACGACATTAGGATTAATTTGTTGCTCTGTCATTTCATAAAGCAACTGATAAGCTTCTTTCCACTTGCCTAATCTACAAAATGCACACATTATAGAGCTATAAGTGACCACATCTGGATGTATTCCTCGACTCATCATTTCATCAAGGAGGCCTCGAACATCCTCCATCTTTCCAAGGTGACATAGTCCATCCAGTATAGTACTATAGGTAACAATATCAGGCTTTACTCCTTCCCGTTGCATTTTCTCGAATAGGTCCATGGCCTCATCCATTTTTTGATTCTTGACAAAGCCATTAATCAAGACAGAGTAAGTGTGACTGTTAGGAGCAGGACCCTCAACCAACATGGAATCGAAGACATCCCTGGCATTAGTGAGACAGCCCTCTTGACAATATCCTTGCACCAATATAGTATACGAGATAACGTCTGGTTTTTCACCTCTTTCCTTCATCAAATCTAATAATTTATGGGCTTCTGCAGTCTTCCCATGCTTGGAAAGTGAATCCATCAGCACGCTGAATGTCACCACATCTGGTGAAAAGCCTCGATCCATAATCTCCTTGAAAATACCAACAGCCTGCATCCAGTGGCCTAAAGTGGAATGTCCATAAATAATGCTATTGTAAGTGCGAACATCCGGTTTAACACCTACACGGCTCATTTCCTCGAGCAGTTTGCATGCATCGCTCACGTGTCCCTCTTTGGAAAGGTGGTGGACAATAGTGTTGTATGTTATTACGTTAGGCTTGCAACTATCTCCCAGCATAGCCATTTTCTGATGCAGCTTCAATGCCAAAGCAGTACTTCCGGTATTGCAGAGCCCTTTGATGAGAGCATTGTATGAGACCACGTTCGGCTGGCATCCCATCAGAGACATTTTATCGAACAGCATGGCTGCCTGCCCGATTCTTTTCTCGGTGCCGAGGCCGCTGATGAGAGAGTTGAAGATAGCGGTCTTGGGAGAGAGGCCACGTTTCAGGAGACCTCCTAAGAAGCCGAAGCCCAGGTCCACAAAGCTCATTCGGCAGCACGAGTTGATCACGATGCTATAAGTGCGGACATTTGGCTGGATTCCTGATAAAACATTTAGCTTGTTGCACAGAGAGATCACGATTGGGTAGTGCTTCATTCCGGCGATAGCATCGAGGAGGAGATTGATGGCGTAGATGGAGGGCTTGGGATCGGCAGCCACCGCGGCGTTGAACGAATCGAGCGCGTCTTCGACCGTGAGAGCACTGGATCGGCATCGTTCGATCAAGGCTCTCTCTGTTAAACAAGGTTTTGTTCCACCGATAGCTTTCTCGATGGAACGAGAGGAAGAAGAAGTTGTCGGGGAAGAGCAGGTAGAGGAGAGGGAAAAGAAACGAGTCGGCCTCATCGGAAGGAAACGAGTCGGCCGCTTCTACCCCCACCACGTCGGGCTGTCCGTCCTCCCCATCGTCGCCGGCGGCTCCCTCGCCGCCGTCACCGAGGTCTCCTTGTTTTGTTACATCGGCTGCTACGCTGCTCTCACGCGAGCACACCCAGTTATATCACCAGCAAGAAGGCCGCAAAATGCAGGAGCAGCGGTCGGTTGGCTTAGAGGAATTCTCCCGGATTATGGCCCATAAACGAGGCAACCCAATCAACAGCTTAGTTCGTCTTCTCAAAAATATGCCTGCCTTAGACAATGCGGCTGTTGGGGGAAAAACCCCAAGTCATACCACCGCGGAGGCGCTCGGCCAAAGAGCACCGACCAGAAAGATGCTCGGTCAAAGAGTGCCGACCAGGAAGGCGCTCGACTAAAGAGCGCCGACCAGAGAGAGCGCCAAGAAGAGGCGCCCAACCAAAATAAATGAGTAGGAGCGCTCGGCTAGAAAGAGCCAACCAGAGGACGCCGACCAGAGAAGCGCTCGACTAGAAAGCGCTGACCAGAGACAAAAAGCGCCAAATAGTGGCGCTCGGCTAGAAGGTGCTCGCCCGAAGGGCGCCGACCAGAAGTACTAGAAGTGACCCCGCCACAGGGCGCCCCGTCGGGCGACTGGCTCGGCTCAGCACCCCTGCCGAGCCAATGCCTTAACCAAATGTTCAACTTTCGCCTAACCCTCTAAGCCTGAGGGACTTGACAAACTCCACTACAACCTGCCGCTATCTCCAAGTCATCAAGGCATAAGATCTCCGCAGGTATTCGGCACGACCTGCCATTAATGCATGAGACCCCCTCAAGTCTCCGATGCACTCAATCATTTAATTAACACGGCTCAAGGCGATCTCCGGATCACTGAACCATCAAAGCGTATGGCTCTCCCTGACTGCCGGTTCACTCGGTAATAAATGCACTTACCATCCACGGACCCCAAGCCCACCACGGCCGGCGGTTCAACCACTCCAACAGATCCGATCGACCATGACAACTCCCTGGTTCCGGTCTGATTCGGCCTTATTCTCCACTACGCCATCAATGGGCCAAATCGTGCCCAATTATTACAAAAGAGAACAAACTCCCTGTCACCTCCCAGGCAACATAAAATCCTTCTATAAAAGGGAGCCTGGGAGAAAAGAGGGGGGGAGAAAAAAAAAACAGCACAGACACAATTGAACACAATATTCTCTTTATTTTCTCCACATATCTCTTCTTCGCTCTCTTGCTTGCTCTCTCCACATATTTGCCCCCTCTGACTTAAGCATCGGAGGGCCGGCGCCGGGGAGCCCGGCCACCGGCTTTTTTGCAGGACAGGACAGGACAGGGCGCACTCCTCTTCTCTCTCACACTCACCCCCCAGGAGGACGCAGCCGGCCGGCGCACCGCCGTCCGCCCTCCCGGCAGCGGAGCTCCTCCTCCCCTGGCTCCGGGCGGCCCCCGGGTCCAATTTCCAGCAACAGCGGCACTACCATAGCATCTGTCGCATGCCATCGAGAAGAGGGTGTTTTATCTCCGATCGCCGCTCCTTCTCCTATGGACGCTCAACGAGGCCGAATCTTCTTGCAGGATGATGCATCCAACCCCTAGCACATATCTCGTATAGGAGAGACTTTTCCATGTTGTCCAGAGTTTTGCCCCAAATGCTGAAACCTCAAAGGAACGGCGCCCCTACAGCAACTAGTCTGACGTCGTTGTACCTTATCACAAATGTCCCTCCAGCACTCTCACCACCAATGGGTAGACCCCCATCGAAATTTATCTTAGATGGTCAGGGAGTGGGGCTCTTAAGAAACAAGAAAAAATCTGGATGCTGTGATAACGAAAAAGAGGTCCCAGATGTCCCGAGCCATATTAGATAAATAAGTCTCCGCAGCCTCAAAAATCTCCGCCGTCGTGGTCTCCTTCCACGCCCAGCGCCTCCGGACCGCCCTCATCTCCAAGCAAAGCCTCTACGATGTAGGATTGGGCCAGGCCCAGCGCAACTCGTTGACATTGGGGTGGTTCGGGGTTCCGTTTTCCCTTTCTGTGCTTAAAATATAAAAGTGAAAAAAAAAATCCCGAATGTAGCAAATGACGATAGAATTCCCCTTCTCCCCTCCTTTCCTCGATCCCGTCGCCGATTGAATGCGAAATCCTCGTACCGAAAAGGAAATGAAAAAGGCCAAATCCAACCCTGCGATATCGGTGAGCGCTCGAGCGCGGAACGCCGGCGAGCTTGTCGTCGTCGTCGGCGGCGGCGAAGGCGAAGGTGAGGGTCGCCATCCCCTTCTTTCCGATTTGATTCTTGCCATCGTTTCGTTTTCTTTCGATCTCTCCTTAATTCGGAACGAATTCGAATGGATCCATTGTTTATAGGTTCCTGCTCTCTCTTTCTCTCCTTGCCTTCAATCTTTTGTGTTGAATTTTTTCGCCTTTGATGAGCATAAGTGGTGGTCAATTGATTGATTTGAGATAGGTGTCTGCAACGGAAATTTGAGACGATTTAGTTGTTAATGTACAAACACTGAAGTCCGTCATTGTGTAGAGGGTTTGGCAGATATCGTGTGGATCCTAAATTACTGCTTCTGGATTTTTTTTTTTCTTTTTTCTTTTTTTTTCTCGAGAGAATTTGGTGGGGGGGGGGGGGGGGGGGGTGCTGCCGAGCACAAAACTCCTTTTGAGTGCGAATTTGTTCATTTGGAATCTGGGACTCAATCGCAGACATTTATGCAACACATGTAACACAGGCCCTTCCTGCATGCCACTGATGCCCCACAAATAGGAAGAACCCTGTTCAGGAAGTCAATTAGCTAATTCCTCTGGATGTCTATATGATGGAACCTGGAACCTAGAGCCTTCCCCTAGGATAGTTGTGCATTGCATACTTCAAAAAATTCTGATTTCAAAGGTTTAACTACTCAATGGCTTGATGCTGTGACTGACAGAAACATTTTTCAGATGCATGAGAGAATACTTTGGCAGGGTATAAAAAGGGTGTGTTTGCTTGATATACCGTTATATAATGAGGGAAAAGGTGAACTATGTTATTCATCAAATTCTAAGCAGATAGTTTCCAGAATTAATGGCCTCAGTTAGAAATTTAAGCACTCAAAAATTTAAACTTTCGCTCAACCCTAATTGATGTTGTCTATGCCTTTCAAGCATAAAAAAAAGAAGACAAGCCATATCATCTATAACCCCTTAGGCCTTGATACACCAAAATAAGAAATGATGCTTTGGACAAGCTTGTCTTTTCAGTTTATTTTGATAACAAGATGTGATCTTGGTTCTTGTATTGCAGTCATGGTTTGCAAATCTGGAATACAAGTTTGATTATTAATTGCTAATGGTTGTATATATAGACTGCCATATCAAAGCTTTTCCATTAATAGGATGTATTTTTTAAAAAATAGATCCTACTAATGGAAATCACACATGTTTTAACCTCCTTAGGTTCAAGAGGTGTCCCCTTTTTTCTGAATATGGGGAGAGAGTGCCAAAATAAATGAATTGGCATCAGGAGTGATTTAGGGTAAAGAGCGCGAGTTGGAGGCTTCAAGTGGCACAAGGATGGGGGAGCAAGTGCATGGAAAGCATTGCAAAGATGAGTTACGAAATCTCCATGATCTAAAATTACATCCTTAAGCCCATGATATCAACCATTTCACCTCTGCAAACATCAGCTTTCTTAAATTTAATACTTTTGAAAGTTGTGAGATAAATGACATTTGATGATTAGCAACATCGGCAAATGCATTGTTTTATGGGCCTTTCGATGGTGTTATAATGAGAGAGGGAGCAAAGGAGAAGAACCTGTTGGCAAAATGTCTTTCTGAGCATTGAAAAAGCAAGATTCTGAGAGCATAGGCATTGTGGTTTAATAATAGAAGTAAGAAGAAAACATTATAATTTGTTTTAATTATAGAAGTAAGAAGAAAACGTTATAATTTTTCATCAATATATCAAATAGATATTAAAAAAGGTCAAACTCAATTGTAACACCTATATAAAGGAACATTTTTGATGCTTGGCTACAATAGTCAGATCTGCTTCCTGGAAACTAAGCATCCGAACAATAAAAAATGGATGTCAGGGAACTGGAAGCTTTCCACTATAAAACTTAATCTAGTGAGGTTTTCCAGTCTAGTAGTTTAAGGAAGGATTCCTGTATCATTTATAACCTACAACAGTGTGACTGGATATTGATCACAAGGATGCCTTCAAATTTGAGAACAATTTTTGATGTACATTAAGCATATGAAAGTTCGGCCAAAGCTGCTACCATCTTTCCCTGAGTGGATAGGGTTCAGAACTTGCTGAGTGCAACCCTATTCTTTCTCCCTAGAATATGCTCCATGGTCAAGCAACTAACCATTTCTGAAGTGCCAGCAATCTCTCTTTCTTATGGGTACAAAGTTAGGAGGGAAATCACGTCTTTCCTTGAACTCATTAATAAGAGTTTTACATAGTTTGTAGAGGATAAACAATCCAGAAAAATTGTGATAACAATTTTATACAAAACAAACTTATTATTTTATTCAAGAAAAATCCCTCATTACTAATTACGATGAAGGTTAAAGTGGTGAATAGTTCAATAATTATGAAAGACCATTGATATAGTTGTTAATAAAAAAATCAAGAATTGTAAATCATTATACTTTTTAGCTCATCAGAACATCTATCAGCATGACAAGAACAAAATTATACATACCTATCAGTTTTGTGACAAATCCAGCTTGTAGTTATTTGAACCTGAGATGGATGGGCACGTGGATGGGGTGAAAAGGAAGAGAGCTGGATCTTTAAGAAATTTTCAATGTGAGAGAGCCTAGTAAGTGTTGGCATAGACTAATGTTGCGAAACCAGCCAAACAAGTAAAACCTACGTCTGCTAGCTTATAGTAAGAAATGTTACTAAAAACTAGGAAATCAAGCAATAACAACAGAACCTGAAGGACGCAAATTCAGTGAGGATGCCAACCCCTAGTCCACCATATGAATGTAAAGAGAATGGTAATAAGTACACTATCTGGTACAATATCAATGTATATAATATCATTTTATATGGATTCATTAGATGCTACTTTTACCATTTAGGTTGATGAAATCAAACATATACAACGATCGATTTTGTGGGACTTTTGCTTGTACATTTTAAAGCCATTCTTGATCATTTGCCACTGATTCATTTCACTATTCAGTCTCTTGTGAGTAGCATAATCCATGTCACCTCACGAGTTAGAAAACCTAATAAGCTTCTTTTGATATACTAAACTGTTCAAATGTTGCGTAGCTGATGTCATTTTGTAAGAATTTCCGGGAGCTGGAAGCACCTGTCTTGTTCAAGACAGAGTTACAATTACGAGTTAAATAGTCATATACTCATGCTTCTGTTTTTGCAACAGGTATAATGGAGATATCGTTGCTCAAGACATTGCTCAATAGCATCAGATGCTTTGATCTTTTGTCATCTAGCAACACTATAAAATCTGAGCTGGTTCAAAGATACTGCCCAAAAATTGATGAAATCTTGGAGCTTTTGAAACCTGTGCTTGATCAAGCTGTTGCTTCTGAGATATCATCAGATGGGAACCTGATTCAGTTGTTGAAAGAACTTGATGGTGTTGTCAATGAAGCTAGGGAACTTGTTGGGTGCTGGCACCCAACGGCCAGTAAAGTTTATTTTGTATGTTACATTGACCTTATTTTGGAAACTTAGCCTTTCTTGTTTGCTTCTATTATAAAAAAATTATGTTATACAAATAACTTTTTGAATCTTTTCTCTTTTCCATGTCTTTCTTATCATGGAAAGTAAGTTCTATGTTATAAAATATGTTGATCTCTTAGCTGCTTTTGTCCACAACCGATTCATCTAATATGGTTGTCTGCATTGAACTGGAAATATTTTCTCCTAGGTTGCAGAGTGAAATTTTAGCCAGATTCTGCCCTCAGGTTTTAGTTGATTCATATCAATTCTAGCCTTGATAACTGTGATAGCAGGTCTGCAGCAAGGTTGGAGATGCGAATGATTTAGTTGGTTAATTTAGGATTCACTATTTATGAGCATCCTCATGTCCTGAGACAAAGAACTGATAGCATTATAACTTGCTATATAGCAGTTTTAACTTACAGGAAAGAAAACATTATTGGATTGTATATCTAATCTCTGCAATTGGAGAGTAAGCTATTTAAACTTGAGCTGGCAGAGTGTGGAACTTGATAATGTTTGTTAAATCATTCTAGAGTAACTTTTGAAGTCTTTCATTATTACTTAAAAAATATTAAAACATGAGAAGCACCTCTTAAGCTAATGTAAACATAGTTACTACTTCTAAGGTCATTATGACGTGATGATTACATGCTCATTCTTTTTCCTTGTTGGTGTTTCATAGAGAGAGTGCATTTTTTAAGTGCAACAATTATATAGTTTTCTCTACAACTGATTTCTGATCTTCAGTTAATTGATTGGTAATATTAGTACCCTTCTTTTCATCCATTAATGATGCTTCACTATCTAACTATGGCTTTCTTGTGTTAAGTTCAATGACATACATGTGATCAAGTAGGGAATGAGCATGTTGCTGTGGTAGTTTTTAAAGAATCATTCACGCTATTATTTTCTAACTGGAATTTGAATTGCTTTTCCCAGGTTTTGCAAATTGAATCCATAATAACAAATATCTGGAAATATTCCATTGAAGTATGCCGACGACTTAATTCTTTGCTTCCATTTGTAAAAATTAATAATATGTCAACATCTATCGAGGTAATGAAGCACATGTGAAGCTTGGCCTGCTTTTCATTCTTCCATCTCATGATATATTTATCTCCGTTATATTCTGATTGAGGTTTTTTCGGACAAACCATTTCAGCATTATGTACAGAAAATTCAGCACATGCATTATGAACGGATATCTGATGTCATTAAAGAGGCCATAAGAGATCAGAGGGAGAAAGTTATTCTTGGGCCTGAGCTTTTAGATAAAATTTCGAACTCTCTGAGCTTGTCATCTAATCAAGAATTGCTGATGGAGGCTGCTGCCCTTGAGAAGCTTAAAGTGAAGGCTGGCCGTGGTGAAAACCATATAGAAGTGGAAGAGATTGATCATATGATTGCACTTGTCACTAGTATGCATGAGTGCCTGCTTAAAATAAAACATATGCACAGCATTAACGGGGTGCCTATTCCTGCTAATTTTTGCTGCCCGCTTTCCCTAGAACTGATGTCCGACCCGGTGATTGTGCATTCTGGCCTGACATATGAGCGGGCTTTTATTAGAAAATGGCTTGATCAAGGTTTCAATGTTTGTCCCAAGACACATCAAACACTTGGGAACACTAATTTGATTCCCAACTACACTGTCAAGTTATTAATTGCCAACTGGTGTGAGTCAAATGACATCAAGCTTCCAGATCCCATGAAATCCATGAAGATGAATCTCTCTTTGTCTTCTCTTAGCCCCATAGATTCAAGTTCTAATGATTGCAATGTTCCTTATTCTGGTCATTCTCCAAGGGCTAACCATCCAAGATCACCAGAATCTAACAGGTGTATGGTGAGTTCACATAAGGATTCACATTTGTCCAATGGAGACCTCCAGGGAAATTATTTGCATGAGAAGCCTTTGTCTCCACAGCACAGTGCCCCACCTGTGGCATCATCTTTGCAAATTGAAAACAGGTGTGACGCCAATATTGCAAGATTATCGTTAGTGACGACCGAAGGGAAAGAGTCTAGCTCGGGAGAGAGACATGGTGATTCTGGTGGCCAAACTGCCAACCAACCAAAACAGGATGCTCAAACCCCCATAGTTGATGAGCAGTTACAGGGCCATAACCGAAGTGTCTCTGCCTGCACTTCTGTTTCAGATAATGATTATCCTCAAGATACCAGAGATGCAAATGTGGTGTCACAAGTTTCCGATGATCTTACACATTACAGCAGTGATGCCTCAGGAGAAGTTACACGAGAAACTCCAGCTTCCTCTGCTCCTCAGAGAGAACCTGAATTCCCTACAAGGTTGGGTGAGGCTCATTTTAGAAGCCAAACCATTTTTCGATGGTCATCCATCCCTAGGATCATATCATCTCCAACTATGGATTCCAGGCCTGACCTCTCAGGTGTTGAGACTGAAGTTCGTAAGCTGATTGAGGATTTGAAAATTGATTCAGTTGATGTGCAGAGATCTGCTACAGCAGAGCTGCGTCTTCTTGCTAAACGCAATATGGAAAATAGAGTTGTCATTGCAAACTGTGAAGCTATAAGCTTGTTAGTTGATCTGCTTCATTCGACGGATCCTAAGACTCAGGAGAATGCTGTAACTGCACTTCTGAACTTATCGCTCAATGACAACAACAAGATTGCCATTGCAAATGCTGGTGCCATTGATCCTCTTATTCATGTGCTTGAGACAGGGAACACTGAAGCAAGAGAGAACTCAGCTGCAACCTTATTTAGCCTTTCAGTAATTGGAGAAAACAAGGTTATGATTGGACGATCGGGCGCAATCAGACCTCTGGTTGAATTATTAGGAAATGGGACTCCTCGAGGAAAGAAAGATGCTACAACTGCATTGTTTAATCTATCGACATTTCATGAGAACAAGGCTCGTATAGTGCAGGCTGGGGCCGTGAATCACTTAGTGGAGCTGATGGACCCAGCTGCCGGTATGGTTGATAAGGCTGTGGCTGTTTTGGCTAACCTAGCTACTATCCAAGAAGGCAGGACAGCAATTGGTCATTCGGATGGGATCCTTCCCCTTGTGGAGGTTGTTGAATTGGGATCTGCAAGAGGAAAAGAAAATGCTGCTGCAGCTTTGCTTCAGCTCTGTCAAAATAGCAATAGATTTTGTACTCGAGTTCTTCAACAAGGTGCCGTGCCACCATTAGTAGCATTATCACAGTCAGGGACACCACGAGCTAAAGAAAAGGTATTGTTGTTTTATCTTCATTTTCTGGCTTTGAATCTGTATGTACATAAGCATGTTTCTTGTTTTTAACAGGCTCCTTTTGTGTTTGTATTATTAAATTTCATGGTTTTTAAATGAATCAGATATTAATTTTCATATATAAATTTTCTCATCGTTCAACCACATTTAAGTGGCAATGTTCTGACTGTTTTTGATCTCTTTAATTAATATCAACCTTTATATTTTTTTTGTCTTTCTTTTCTTCTTTTGCCTTTAATTTTATATTTTTTTAAGTAGAACTTTCTGGGGTTTCATAAGTGACAGAACAAAAGAAAATTTCTATTAATCATGCCAAAACAGAAAAAAAGGTAAAAGAAAATTTGGAAACCTTTTTTTTCGTAGATAATAAAAGGAGAATTTAAAAAGATGCGTGTGGATCCATGCCAGGTGTCTTTACTACCCCAACATATGACGTGCAAGTTGACACTGAAACCATTGCAAGAACATGGAAAAGTTAGTGAGGCTAGGTGTGCAGGTTATGGTTACTAGTTTGGTAGGTTATGCTTAGAAAAGAAAATCCACACAGAGGTTGGTAAGGTACACTGGATGTGTGAGGGGATTGGAATACCCTGTACAGCACCAAAATCTGCTAAATGGCTTGGATGTTTACATATATACCCCAACTTTAGCTCTCATTTAATTGGTCCTGGCTTCAAAACAATTATAATAATTGTTGTTATATGTTGGACAGCTGTGGAAAATTGAAATCATTAAATGCCTACCGTCCGACCATGCCAGCTGTCAAGAGATATCAAAAATAGAAGATTTAAAGTAATTGAGCCTTTTACTTTTTGATTATTCTGATTTTCCATTAGTTTTCAGCAAGGTCCGCCGTACCGGTACCGGTCGGCGTACCGGTGGCGGGCCGGACCGGTACGGTACCGGTCCGGTCCGGTACGTACCGGCCGGTATCGGTACAGTACCGGCCGGTACCGCGAGCCAAAAACCACAGCGCCTCGCGCTGTGGTTCATAAAAAAAAAAAAATTCGTACCGGTGCGAACCGGCCGGTTCGCACGCCAGTACCAAGCGGTACCGGCCGGTACCGACCGGTACGGGCTTCGTACCGGCCGGTTCGTACAAGAAAACCGGAGACCGGTTTTCTTGTGGTTCCGGTACCGGTCTGGGACCGGACCGGTACGTACCGGCCCGTACCGGCCGGTACGGGCCGGTACGGCATTCCATGGTTTTCAGTATATCTTGGTAGCTCTTTGGAATGGTTTTTACTTAATATCTATATTTTGTTTGTTTTGTTTGGCATACTTTTTAAGTGCAATCCAGTAGAAGATATATCATTGTTGCATATAAATCTATAGTTGTAGAGTTTTTGCTCTTTAAATAAGAGGAATCTTAGAAAGACATAGCAATACTACTCTTTTTTTTTTTCTTAATTTAGTGACAATTTTATTGTTGAAATCAATGCACAACATGTGCATTGATTTCCTAGTATATCAAATTTTGCCCATGGAGTAAAACAATATGCTTTTGGTAAGAGAGTGAGATTTATTAAAGGTGGTAAAATAGTCTTCGTTCTTTAGAAACCATGAAAAGGTCATCTATAGGATTGTGCTAGGGGAACCATATATAAACTGTCTTTCTATCATATTATTGAAGTAGCAAGCATTAAAATTGCTGCCAAATGGGAAGGAAATTTGGGATACCAGAGAGTTAGGTAGAATTATGCTCAATACTTGATGGACTTGCTTTATTTAGTGAAAACTTGAAAAAGGGAAAATATAAGAGTATTGATAAGAACAAAGGTGATTTACAGAGTTGGATGAATTCCTATGGGACATAAGGGTAAAATATAAAGTTATTAGTAAGGGTGATTGAAAATTGATGTTGAAACCATGGAATAGGGCATCGTATTGTGCTTGTTTCAGCATGGTACAAGGTATGCGTGTTGGTCCATATTGGCCCATGCGAGTGTTAGTTCTGCATGCTTTTGCAAGGACCGGTTTTAGTTGCCACAAGCCTTCACACATGGTTGGGAAGCTGACCATTAAATCTCAGCATTGCATGTCCACACCATGCCAACCTTTGATTTGATGGGCATTACAATCAGTACTTTAGTCTTTGGTTGAAAGATGACAACAATAGTTGTGGATTGATTCTTGTAACCCTATTGTCAAGAAGTCAACCATGGATGCTCCATCCCTATTCTAGTAACCGGTTAGAGATTTTTAGCGATAAGAGAATCTACATATGGTTTTTATCAACTTCGAATGCATATATAATAAGGATTTTTTTTTTTAAAATACTGTCAGTTTGGTACAATACCTACTGGTAAAGTATTATTCTGATAGAAAAATGGTAGCTATATGGGTACAGGACACTAGCTCTTGCTTGAACCAGTCCATCCCGTCTATGTTGGTCTGTATTGGTTGTGTCCTAACAACCATGCTGATCGGCTGTTGCACATTGGCTGCCTTTTGTTCTTGTTTATACTAACTGTCTCGGTCCATTCTGACCATACTGGTGTCTATTGCTTGTGTACTGGAAAATCCTCACCAATTGTACAAGTTGCACTCCATTTACCCTTTTTTTTTTGTTGATACTGTCTGTCCATCCCTACTGTACTGTTCCGCAACAAAACAATTACAGGGCTCAGTTCCAACACTTAAACCCTTGATATATAGTGTGTTTTGTTGTAATTGTTTGATCTTTAAGAAAGGTGGTGTTTTAGATTAAGGATGTGTGTGATGGAGTAATGAGGTCGCTTTGGCAACACAAACAAATTTTCTATGGCAATCAGCCTACACTAAGATTTACGGGCTGTTTGGATGCTGGAAGAGGTTATTCATGGAATGTTCTCTTTATAGTTAAGAGATGGAATAGCTTAACATGATGAAGCGAGCTTTTTTTTTTTCCTGATTGAGGGACCTTGCCGCTCCGAAATCCCTAAAATGTAGGGATAAGCTAAATCCATTTTCCAATGGAATATAATATTGTCTCGAAAATAAGCAATCACGAGAGCTTGGCAACCTTCCACCACCAGTCTGACTATTATTATTCTCATCTCTTTGAGATGGCGACAACTGCCACATAAGCTATCAACGAATTAGCAATCTGCTCACCAAGCAGTCCCTTAGCCTCGTACAGCGAGGATTTAAAAGTCATTTGTCAATGCTGTGCTCTCCAGTTTGGCATTGACATAGCATGTGATGTAGTGTCACTGGTAGGCAGATACTGCAGGGTGTTCCTAGTACAAGCATACATCCAGCATCGTGCTAGTGCTGTATGCCAGTATGATGCCAACGATGCATGTACTTGCCATGCTAACCTTCACTTTATGGCTTATTTGGATGTTGGGACTCACTATCCAGATCATTAGGGTTGATGAGAGAGCATTTCCATTTAAAGGGATGAAGGAAGGGAGTTTAAGAGAATTTATTAGGTGGTTTGTTCTTCTCCAACCAAATTTCTCAGGTATAACAGTCTCCTTGATGAGGTGATTTACTTTATCTGAAAAAGATGGAGATTTGGCATTGACGGGCTGCCAGATTCTGACATCCAAACAAGCTCCTAGTCCATCTCTCCACATCTCGTATCGTGCTCATATGCATTTTGCGGTGTGCGTTATTTTCAAGGAATATTCTGTGAGTTTATGATTACATTGTTAGGTGTTATTAGATTTTGCAGCTATTGAACAACTATGTGGTTAGGAGTTTTGAAGCATAGTGTAGTGGTCTTATAATAAGATTTTAGTCTTTTATTTTTAATGATTCAGCATGGTGGGTTAAGAATATTAACATCATAGTCAAATATACAAATGGATTTTGATTGGATAATCTTGGGAAGTGTTAATTCTTATTTTTGGAAAAACCTTAATCACGGTCGGCAGAATCGTCCCAAACTGGGCGGTTCGGGGCGTATCGAGCCATACCGATGGCGGACCGGAACGGTTTCGGCAATGAAAATGAAACGCATCGACCGAGAGGGAGAAGTAGATGGAAAGAGAGAAAAAGAGAGAGCAGGGGGAAAGAGGGAGAGAGGAAGGAAGAGAGGGGGAGGTGGAGGCCGGCCGACGGAGGGCCAATGAGCCGCGTGGAGGAGGGCTCCGCCGCCGGGTCCCCCGTTTCGTTCCGGAGGAGGGCTCCGCGGCTGTGGACCCTCCTCCGCACGGGTTGTCATCCTCCGCCAGCCTCTACCGGCCTCCTCTCTTCCTCCCTCTCTCTCTCCATTCTCTCTCTTTTCCTTTCTTCCTTCGCCCTCTCCCCCACCTCCTGTACTGTGTCGGTACAGGGCCGGCATGAAACAGTATGGGGGCCTGCCATTCCGTGTCGCCAGGCAACCGGTTCAGGCCTTGATTCTGGCACAGCAGACCTTGGCCTTAATAATGAGATGGGAGTTCAATGATTTAGTGGTATTCAAGTCTAAAGGGTTTGATAAGGAATACATGTAGACTCCCATACAAAGATGTAAAATCTAGAAATGGATTTAAACATCTTTATTTTTCTTTTTCGTAGTAGACTATTCTTATGGTTGCTATAATATTATGTAAAGACTAAGTGCCTGACAAGTTGTTCTGGATTCACTTTGGGTTTCCCCGATAGGAGAAATTTATCATAGCATGAGCTTATTGTCCTTTAATAAACTGCCAATATAAGCAAATCTTAGAATGGCATGGATAAAGACATCATAGAGAAGAAGACATATCAAATATATATAAGAGATTGGAAGATAAGAAGAAAGGTGGAAGGAAGAGGGAGGAGAGAGAGAAAGAGAGGAAATGATGGTGCCTACTATATGTGCCTATTCTTAAATAAATAAATAATACAACCAAGGTTCCCTGTCTTGGTATCGGACTCCGTACCGGCGCCACACTAGCACAGTGTCGGTATGGTATGGTACGGAATTTTTTTGACGTACCAAGTGTCGGTACGCCACTCGTACCGAGTACTGATACTGAATCGGTATGGTACAATACCTTCATACTGTCCAATTCGGTATGGTATGGCATATCGTGGTTGAGAATAATTTAATGAAATAGAATATATCGAAAAAAGTAAGAAAATTCTGTATGTATTTTGATATAAAGACTAAATTATTAAAATATTTAAAGTTTATTTTCTTCGTAAGGATTAAGTGATCCTTAGCCTCTATATTATATATAGCCTTTTCTATTTCTTATCAAGTTTTTGCCCAACCTTATTAAACAACTTGTTGGTACACTGATGCTACTCAATGTCTTGTATCATGTTTTCATCCAAACACCCCCTTATTAGATCATCATCTTTCACATTGAAGCAAGGACAGATTGGGATAGATTCCAAGATTGGGAAATAACTCCTCTGAGGCTCTTACCCTTTTGGCAAGCGAGGAAATAATTTGTATTTGGAATTAATGCAAGATAAATTTAGTTTTCACTAGGAAATATAGAAGGGCCGCACATGCGCACGCATACACACACACACAGTATTAAAGGATTTGTAAGGGACAGGATCTATGGGCCTGACGGTTAGGAAGAACAGGGGATTTAATGGGATTGGAACATCAAAATACAATTGGGGGAGAGAGTTTGGTAAAAGATACATGAAATTATTAAGGATTTGTATATTTAGAGTGAGGTTTTAAATTCAGTTTCATTTTAGTTTGATCCCCTATATAATGTTTCGGTTTTAGAGGTTTCGCTCTAAGTTTTGGAGTTTTATTAAAAAAAGTTAGAATAGAAAAATAATTAAAAGAAATCAAGTTATTTTGCATTACTTTATGGTACTTAAGTTACTATCTAGGATCATAATTTGGACAGTTTGATTAATGAAGCAGCATACTTCTAAGCACTATCTATTCAAGGGTTTCCTAAAATGTAAGTTATAAATTGAACAAGAGATAGGCATGCACAGGATCTTCTCCATTTTCAAATATTTAGAAGTGGAGATGATGAAGAAGATAGTTAGAGGCTTCTTGGAAATGAATTTGGAGTTAACTAAATCTTGAGCATATCATTGGTGGAATCTTGCCACTTAGAGCATGACAAACTAGTCACAAGAACCAAAGTGATATGGTCTGTCCTTTAGGTCGAGTTATCAAAAGTTTCTTTTGGTAGCAATCAGTAACAATAAGAATAAAAAAGAAAGATCAAATAAATTTGCATCCACATCTGTCTTGACTGTTCTAATGTGTCCCAACCATGGTTTGTCGTACCGCCCCATCCGGGGTGTACCATACCATACCGGCATGAAACACACCTGCAAGTCAGTACAAGTTTCGTACTGCCCGTACCGAGGTGTACCGTCCTGTATCGAGGCATACCGATCTGTATGAGGCATACCGAGGTGCGTACTAGTCCATATCAAGACGTACCGAGATGAAAATTGAAAAAAAAATGGTTGGAGAACTATTTCGGCATAGAGATGTACTGTATCGTACTGTACCGTATCGAACTGATAAGGTACCAGTACGTTTTCTGGTACCGAGATTGTGGACTTTGGTCCCAACACTTGGAACATAATGGAATAGTCAAGATGGACCGGGATGGTTCGGATGTCTCAATTCAAGAGAGAACCAATAACTGCAACCCATTCTGATCCTGTGTCACTATTGAAAAGATATGGTACTGAGTACATTGTTTGCTCTGCTGGCACCTAAACCTTAATATAGCAAAACCTATTATGTCTTCAGTAGACATGCGGCAGTAGATGTACTAATCTACTAGATCTACCAGACAGACTAAAAGTTAGATGCTTAATATATATATATATATATATATATATATATATATATATATATATATATATATATATATATATATATATATATATATATATATATATATATAAAATTTAATTTTTAATTACACATAATCAGATTATCTGGATGGTTAGAGACTTGAGTGGCTTTATAACAGCAATCCTACTGCAAGGAGACAAAAAAATAGGAAATAACAGTTTCGGTCATTTTTGGCTGAAATTGCCGAAACTGGCCAAGACCAGCTGAAACTGATTGAAAGTTTCAATCATTTTCAGATTGGCCCCGGACAAAATGGAGCAATTTCAACAGAATCTTACAACCTTGATTGGGAGGATTTTTTTTATATGTGCATTTATGATTTCCATTAATCGCAAGAGAGTTGATTGAAAGAGGATTAGAAGGTCAGATAATAAGAGAGGTAGGTTGTGAGAAACACAGATTAGGAAAAGCTGCCATTTTTATCAGGGAAACCTATTGCAGGGTGCTAGAGACTGGTTGTAAGTGGATCCATGGTCGCGTGGGCACAAAAAATTGTTAGACGAAATATTTCTAAAATATCCCTAAGACTTAAAACTCTGTCGTTGTAAATAGAATGTAGGAATATAAATTGGTCTTGTTTGATAAACATTGCATGTGGATAAATTGAGACAGCTGTGCTGGTGTATTCGACTGTACTTAAGTTTGGTGTGGAGGTTGGGTTTTGTCCCTCAAATTTGTAATCTTGTTTTTGTAGACCTTGTTGCTTTCTGCCTGGGAAGTGCTCTCAAGTTATAGGAAGGGTGTGCAAAATTAAACTTCTTTTGTTAAATTTTTTTTGCCTGGAGGGCAGTTCGTCGAGTTGAAAAAAAAAAAGGATGAATGGATGGTTACCCATCTTCTTTCCATTTTCATTGTTTCTATTTGTTTATTTATTTATTCCTTCCATCTGTGTGAAGTCTAGTTAAATCATTTCATTAAATTAGTTGACGAAGATCCTAAGATGTGAATCTCGCTTTGCAGGCACACGCTCTTCTTAGCTATTTCCGAAATCAACGTTATGGCAATGCAGGGAGGGGATGATCCTGGCATATATTTTTCCAATACACCTTTATCAGTCAGTTTTGTGTAATTATGAGTTGGAACCTATTTAACTCTCTTAAGCGGGGACATGGGTGTCATGAGTTCAGTGTGCAACTTTTTTGAAGTTATACTGTCAAGTAGATCAGATAATTGTTCTAGGGTTGCTTCTTTGTAAAAAAGACTGAACTGTAAAGTGGTCCATTTGAAGTCCATTGATTCTTTGTTTATCTTGATACTATTGTATATGCCTTTTCCCATACTAGTTGAACTGATGTACTGGTTCTTTTGGGTTGCGGTCGCATTACAATTCGCAGAACAAACCTCTAAAAATTGTGCTTGTTTTTCTAAAATCCAATGTTCTAAAAATTGTGGATTACTCACTTTTATCACCCATTCCTACGAAGAGGAAAGTTGCTGCTGGTCCGGCGCAAGACGCCGAGTTGCGATTGTCGGAGATCTCGCCTCATTTGCCCTCCGGATTGGAGAAATTGGATGGAGTTGTTGCATGCTTTCGTGGGGATGGTTCGGTGGCCGTTGCGCTCACAAGTTGGCGTTGGATGGCAGAGGAAGAGCTTCGGTCGACACTCTAACTCCAATTTAAACAACGAAAACAACGAAGTCTACTTATTGGAGCATATCCAATAGAGAATCTTCCGATGCTTAAGTTAAACATAGTTTTTAAGGAACAAGAGGCTTGAGAGAGGTAAAGAGAGAGTGTAAAAGAGTCAAAAAAAAATTTACCTGGAGAACCTTCGGAAATACTATATATAGGTGAGAGTCGCATTCTGCCACAGAGTAATCCAAAGTTATACACTTAGTTCATTTGGTAACAAATTGTGTATCTCACACACAAATCACGCCTATGCTTCTTGGCCGCATAGATTTGCTTGGATATCGTATTTATTAGAAAATAGTTAGCGATCACGATTAAATTGTTGCCAAATAAGGAAAGAGTTTGAAATGCGAAGGATTCTTCATTTGGGTTGACAACATGGTAAGTTTTTAATGGTTAACTCATAGCTAGGTGGCAAGCTTTCATTTGTCGATTTACCTTATCAACAGAGGCCTATTTTGAGGTGTATCACGGCCTCTTTACTGATTGAACAATTTATATATTTTGCCACCGTATCTCTGCAATCGATTTGGTTTTTTTTTTTTCCTATATATACTTGTACATAAGAGGCTTGACTCTTTTTTTTTTTGTTATAATAGATGACTCATACACTTCTAGTATGAATATATCAAAAAAAATTAAAAAATAATTAGTTTTGGAACGCTCTAGACACCTCTCTCTCACCAATTCAGAAAGCTCCCCAAGAGTGGTCGGCCACATACAAGGCTATCCAATCTGTAGCTCCATTGGCTTTTTTGTAGGCATGTTTGGCCTGTAAGGTAACGTCTCCACCTACTATGGCTCAAATATTTCGGAGCAAAATGGATGGCAGCTACCCATGCCATTGGTGTACCCATGCCACTGTAGCCGAGTCATCCTTGAACAATACTACGCTAACGTGACCCTTTCTCTAAATAATAAAATAGAAGAACTTGACACTTTTAAATTGAGGTGGGCTTAAATCAAGCTATGTATGAAGCTAAACTCAAGTTGGTTTCAAGCTTTGGCCAAACTTAAAAGTTAATGTCTTCTCAAAATAAGCATAGCCAATAATCCATGAAGGCCAATGTAAATAAGTCACCATATCGATAGCTTAATCATACTTTCTCCCAAACAAACTTTGTTTGAGATATTGGATGGAATACAATGCGTTATATGTTTGCATATAGTTTTGTACTAATTGAATCGTGATCTGCTTTGACTAGGATCACGGTCAGGTACTTTAAAAAATATGTTCTTAATTGACCTCCTACCCAAGCTGGGTTCTCTTGAAATTCTTCTTTGAATCAGAGGTGAGATCCATCATAAGGGATCCAGTTAATGATCAGAAGATGTTTATCAACTAAGGGCAATCTAACAGTAAGTGATGGCAAAACTACAAAGTAAAACTATTATCTCTTCAACAATGTATATCAAGAGCAAGAGAAATCTTTATTACTGCAGTGATAAGAGCGAGTCATGGGGATCGGAAGCCACTCTGGCTTCCGACATTAATCACTTATTTGTAATTTACTTTAACTTCATCCATTTTTATCCACGGATGCGGATGGAGAGAGCGAACGAAATGGATGCGTCGTTGTTGCCTCCGTTATGATTGATATAATACCTGCCTCATTTGCAGATGCGCCAGAATTGAATTTATTAGATATAATTTTTTTTAAAAAAATCGACTATTATAATGACCGTTGCTTCTCTCATAAGAGAGAGAATATTAGTGATATATCTCTTTACCAAAAAAACATTCTTCATCTGAATTAAACAAGATATTCTTTATGTTTAGCAAGCTAATGTAACTTTTACAAAACTATCTTAAACAACAACTGTTACGACCCGGATCTGGCGCATGATTTGTTGCGCCTTAGATCCGAAGCGTAATATAGCCGTGCTACCGTAGGATATTGCCCACAATAACACGAAGCTCATGATAACAATATTCTTTTATATAACATGGTAAAATTTGTTCAATTCTATTTGCTAATAAAAAAAAAAGGAGTATAGAGCATCTAAAATCCAACATCATGCCCAACTTATCATTAGCTACACTACTAAAACTTTTTGGTGCAGATACCAATGTCAGGTCAGCCGGTTGCCATAGGATCCAACCAGCTCAGCGTGTCCCAGCCAATTCAGCCAGCCTGATTTATTTTGGATTGATTTATTTTAGTTAGATTTATTTTATATTGATTGGATTTATTTGCATATTGTCATTTTAAGGCCTTTTAGAAATTGTCTTATTTGTAGAGGCCTATTTGTTATTTTGTGACCCTATATATACATATATATACATATATATATATATATACATATATATATATATATACATATATACATATATACATATATACATATATATACATATATACATATATACATATATACATATATATACATATATACATATATACATATATATATATATACATATATACATATACATATATATATATATATATATATATATATATATATATATATATATGGTCCATGAACGATGAACGAAAATTAGCCTTCTTTCTTCTTTCTCCTCCTCCCTTCTCTTCTCCTTCCCCCTCTCCTCTTCCTCTCTGTCTCTCCTTCCCTACCTCCGTCCTGCATTAGCTTGGATCAGAGCTTTGGCAGGCTTTGCCCCTGTCGCCAAAGCCTCGATCCCTCTTTTCTCTCTTTTTCTCTCAGTTCCCACACAAAAAAAAAAAAGAAGGAAGGGTTTTGGACAAGGCCGTCCAAAGCCTCTCGTCTGGCCGAGGAGGGGTTCATCGCTTCCCTAGCCTCGGCTGAAACCCAAACCCGACGGCGCCCAAGGAATAAGGCCGATGATCAGACGCGAGAAAGACACGCCCGATCCCGAGTCACCCGACGCCGCCTCGTGCTACCGTCGCTCGGATCCGAGGAAAAACTCCTCCTTCAACGCCGTGCTTCGACGCCCCGCTGCCCGTGGTTGAATCCCGTGGAAGAGGAACACCGCCGTTCCTTTTCGAGTGCCCCCATCGTCTTCAACCGCCACCACCCCCCATGCACCGGTCGCCGCAGAAGCAGGTAACCACCTGCAACCTCCTCCCCTCAAAGCCCCATGATGGAGCCGAACCCGTAGTGGGTTCCTGAAGCGGGTGCGCCTGCTAACTCGAACCCAATCAGGTTAAAAAAAAAAAACAAAAGAAAGTGATGCACGTGACTTGCACGTGATGGACCCTTAACGGGTTACCGAAGCGGGTCACACCCGATAACCCGCATTCTAAAGGATCCGAGTTGAAAAAAAAGAGAGAAAAAAAAGAAAAAAAAGAAAAAAAAAAGGAAAGAAAAGGGTACCTTTCACCTTCTTCCTTTGGTCGTCCGCAACTCCACCGCTGCAGTGCCTCTGCCTCTCCTCCCCTGATCGTACGCCGCTTCCGCCTCCACCGTAGCGCCGCCTCCGACGTCGCTGCTTCCATCCTCCGCCGCCGCTCGCCGCCCCATCTTCTATCGCCAAGCCGTCCACCTTCTGCCATTGCCCGAGACCTCCACTACAACGCACCTCCTTCCTTTCGCCGCCCTCTGTTTCATCTCCCCGCCACCGCCAGAGCTCCATCGTCCGCTCCCCTCCATGTAATCAAGGGTTCGGCTTCGAACCCTATTCCACCGCCACCCTTCCCACCCTGCACACATCCCACTGTCCCTCCGCCGCCCCCTCTTCTCCGAGCCGCCGCCGCCACTCCCCCCGTTCCACCGCACCTTCCAAACCCCTTCCCCCCTCACTCCACATCCCTCCCTCTTCGGGCCTCCCAAACCTGTGACTTGACTTCACCTCCACCCCACACCCCACTTTATTAGGCCGCAGCCCTTCAATCCGGCCCAGCTCACCCAAAATCACCTCCCATCCTCCCGCTTCCCCTTGCAACAAGCCCTTGGGCCCCAAATACCAGAAGCCTAGCACCCCAACCCGCAGACCCCTTCTTCTCACGGGCCAAATCAACAGGGCTGCGCCAACTTAGGGCCCAAGCTGCTTTGCCCAATAGGCCCTATTCTACTGCAGGCCCACACAACACCTTCCTCTCCACTCCTCGCACCACTTGACGAGCCGGCTTACCGTACTTTGATCGTCGCCCCAGCCCAAGTCAGGCTTCTTTTCTTACTGCAAATTTTATTTGTTTGTCTAAATTTAGAATTAATTAACTTTTATGTGCTCTATTGGTATTGCTTTCTGAAAATTCAACATATCCACTCCAAACAATACCAAAATTTTAGTAGTGGTCTATCTTTGCTATTAATTGTAAGGTACCTAATCTTTAAGAGTTCTTCGAGGCTATGTGCAGCCCTGCAACACTGAAAACTAGTACCATTTGACTGCAACTACTTACCTGGATTTATTACTAAACCAATTTTAATTGCTAAAGTTAGCTTCCGATTATATTGAGCATATCGTTGCACTTTAGACATCACTTTCATGCATTAGGTCTACTTAGGAATCTCTATAGTTGGTAGGATCATACATATCTTCATTCATTTTATGCATCTACGTAGTGATCGTGTCGCATCTCATTCTGAGTCCCAATTAGATATGGATTACAAAATCGAAGCTCTATTAAAAGCTATCCAAGACACTAATGCTCAAGTTCAAAACACCAATGCCCAAGTCCAAGCCAACAATGCCCAAATTCATGACCTAACCACAATGTCCACCCAGGTTAATGCCCGACTTGATTCAATTGAGGCTTCACTTCAGAGGGTTATTGAATCCAAGGAAGCTAGTGCCTCCCATTTACTGGGTCTTGAAGGGGACGAAACTCTAGAACAAATCCTAGAAAAACAAGGCTCTGTTCGGCAGGGCAATTTTGATAATAGGTCTGTCCTAGGTGATCATCATGCCTACCCTTGCCTTAGAGGACCTAGTCCCTTCCCTAATATTGATAGAGGCTACCGACATAATGTAGAGCCCAGAGAACCTTGTGACCTTGATGAAGATGTAACGGGAGGCATTAGGGTTGACGCCCCTACTTTTGACGGTCGTCTTGACCCGAAAGTCTTTTCAGACTGGTTGCATCAAATGGGCCACTTCTTTGAGTGGTATAATTTGTCTAAAGAGAAGAAGGTTCGATTCACCAGAATAAAACTCATCGGTCGAGCTAAACTTTTCTGGCAAAGCACTGAACATCTGTTCGCTAAGAGACATCAACATGTAATAACTGATTAGGTAGAGATGAAAGAGAGACTTAAAGAAAAATACCTACCCCCTAACTACCAAGACGATCTCCTTAACCGATGGAACACTAAGTCCATATTTATAAGGCGCCCTGACATATGGAGCACTTCCACGGGCCCTAATTCCTCAGGGTCCAAACCTTCTGTAGGGTTCTTTACCCTTAGACATAGAGCCCAGAGAACCTCGTGACCTTGATGAAGATGTAATGGGAGGCATTACGGTTGAAGCCCCCACTTTTGACGGTCGTCTTGACCCGAAAGTCTTTTCAGACTGTTGCATCAAATGGGCCACTTCTTTGAGTAGGATAATTTGTCTAAAGAGAAGAAGGTTCGATTCACTAGAATGAAACTCATCGGTCGAGCTAAACTTTTCTGGCAAAGCACCGAACATCTGTTCACTAGGAGACATCAACATGTAATAACTGATTGGTAGAGATGAAAGAGAGACTTAAAGAAAAATACCTATCCCATAACTACCAAGACGATCTTCTTAACTGATGGAACACTAAGTCCACATTTATAAGGTGCCTTGACATATGGAGCACTTCCACGGGCCCTAATTCCTCAGGGTCCAAACCTTCTGTAGGGTTCTTTACCCTTAGACCCCCTCCTACTGCCCCTGTCTCAAGCCGAGACACTAAAGACAAGACAATCCTTGAAGAGCCTTCTAAACCACATTTCAAAATTCAGTGCTATAAATACCAAGGTTTTGGACACGTTACCTCCCAATGTGCTAACAAATCTCTCGTTATTGCTCAGCAAGAGCAGGGACGTGACATAAATGACTTGGAGGAGTAAGTTTATGAACCAAACCTCGATGACATTCAGGACATTGAGGAAGAATGCGATGAAGGACCTAATACCCTAGGATGCACCCGCTTTACACCAATATCAGTTGCACAGTCAGAGAGAGAGTTTGACCGGTCCACTCTGACTGTAGTGCATGGTTACAAGGCTAAGAAATTTCCAGATTCCTTGTCCATGTCACCTCATATTAGGATTTTCGAGTTTGCACATGCACTAGCACAGCACATCCATGAGTTGCGTCAAGAAATCCATAAGGGTATTCATGCACGTACTGCTTAATCTAAGGTGCAAGCTGCTTCTCACAAGCATACTAAAAATTTTTCAACTTGGGGTTACGTAATAATCCGTCTTAAGGAATTGCAGTCTCTTAGTATCGGACCATTCAGGGTGTTGCACGAGGATGGCACTAACGCCTATGCTATTGACTTTCCATTTAATTTTGGTTATAGCCTTACTCTTAATATTAAAGATTTGGTTGCAATCCCTGGCAACTCTTTTGCTGCACACTCTCCTGTTAGGGTTTCCCAGTGCCCTAGGGCGCAGCGGAAGATACGGGATTATAAAATTTTCTTATAAAACCCATTATATGAAACCCTAATAAGCCAAGATCACCTTAATAGTATAACCAAATAATGTAGAAAATATAATCTTGGTATAGAAGAATACCTATCACGCTATATCCAATATGTCTGAAGATGTCCTAAGGTGCCCAAATGTTCACCCTCCGATGTTGATCCACACAGGAATGGGTTCAAGACTCTAGCTCCACCAAAACTTGATTCTAATTGTTCAATCCTTCCAAAGGATTTAATTGGCTGATTTTCCTTCACTTCTTTCTTTCTACCTCTAAAACATTCACTAGCCTTTTTGTCCTAAAGAAGACCCTCTTGTCTTGGGTTAGGACAAAAGAGAGAGGCTTGTAAGAAAGAAGGGATAAGGGAGAGAGAAGGAGAGACTTTTTCTTTGATGATCTTTAGAACCCCAAGGCACCTCCTTATTTATAAGAGATGGAGGGATGCATCATAAAGGGATGCATCCCATCCACACACCTCATCATGATGAGGCATGTGCCAAGAGATGCATCCCATCATGATGGGGTGCTAAGGAGAAGGGTGTATCAACTTCTTTCTCACATCTTCCTCTTAAATCCTGATGATCCAAGGGCCCAAATGCAGTGAACCAGAGCCAATGGTCCAGATCTAGGCACCATCTAATGGTCCAGATCAGGGCATCATCATCCAGGGTGCCATCCAATGGTCCAGAAGCAAGATGCCATCACCGATGGTCCAGATTCAGGCGCTGAGCAACGGTCCAGATCTTTTATCCAGAGAGCCATCCAGTGGTCCAGATTCAGGCGCTGACCAATGGACCAGATCCTTCATCCAGGAAGCCATCCAATGGTCCAGATGAAGGCGCCAACCAGTGGACCAGATCCTTCATCCAGGAAGCGATCCAATGGTCCAGAAGTGAAGGCCCTATCAAACCCAATCCAATTGGGTTTAACCAACTTAAAGAAAACATTAAACCTAATCAAATCAGGTCTAATTAAAGCCAAATGGGTTTCAACTCTTGGCTAACCCATATTAGGTCATGATCTAATCATATTAGATCAACCTAATCTAAGAATCATATTCGAATTTAATTCGAATCAGGAGCTAGGGTTTGCAACACGTGCTAGCATGTTCATCTTGCAAACATGATCTAATCCAATTAGACCCTTGATCAATTCCCTTGTGTGTGACCCATTGGGTTCCTTATCTTAGCCAGCAGTAGGTGCAGGTGCAAGTTGACCTAACCTGATTAGAATACCTCTAATCCAATTTAGGTTCAATTTAGTGCTAAACCTGACTTAGCAATCAGAACCTTTCTGATGCTTTGATCTAATCAAACTCTTTGATCCGATCAACCCACAAGACATGATTGACGTCTAGCAACGTATCATGTCTACCCGGAAGATGAGGAATGTATTGGACAAATCCAAACATACCCTTCAGTGGAAAGTTACTGTGCAATTCAATCCCTCAGTCATACTACATCCTGAATAAGTGCTCGAGTATGGATCAATATCAAACTCAATCACTTATTCATGTCTCTCTCAATCTTTTATATGATAATTCAAACAATGAAACATTAGAAACTCTTTCTAATATTCATTTTGCTTTGATCAAAGGCTTCTTGAATCATCATAAGATTAGAGTAAGTAGGATGTTACCTTCTCTTACTAGAAGTGACTGATTCCTTGTTGACCTACTCACAACCTTCGTACAAAATCCACCATATCCAGAATACCCCGTACACAACGCAATGTCGTGAATGAGGGTAAACCAAAATATAGCTTCAAGTGCACAAGGTACCATGGTGATCTCAGGTCTAAGGATCACTTGCACAACTCCCACTATGAGAACCATCTTTTGATAATTAAGTAAGAATCCATAAGATGTTCTCATGGCTGGTCATTTCAGTGAACTCATTCCTCTAATGAGCACCCACATCTTTGTATTAGTGTCTCACACAAGTGATTATGAGATCAATCACCCTCTACATTGAGCATACATAAGATGTGCCAGTCTTTCCGGTAATATTGATCCCCAACTCAATATACCAATTTGACTGGGAATATTCTAAATTAGGATTTTAGGATTTTAGGTCTCACTGGTATGATCTCATCATAACCCTAAAACCAATGTCCTAATTTATGGGGTTCATCATCCAATAATAAAATAGATAAGCAGCAAATGATGAAACACAATGCCTTTATTGATATATATCGAGTGTCAAAGTACATGATTTGGAGGATTACAAAGAGAAACCCATCAAATGATTGGCTTATAGGGCATCTACTCTTTCAATCTCCCACTTGCACTAAAGCCAATCGCCCTTATATTTTAACCCCATACAATCGAGGTGACGATTGAATTGCTGCTGTGGTAGAGCTTTAGTAAATGGGTCTGCTATATTGTTCTTTGTGTCTACTCGTTCAATCTTGACGTCTTGTCTTTCGATTATCTCTCGAACAAGGTGGAAGCGTCTCAAAATGTGCTTGGATCTATGATGAGACCTTGGTTCCTTAGCCTGTGCAACAGCTCCAGTGTTATCGCAATAAACTGGGACTGGTCCGGCAATCTCAGGAACTACACCCAGCTCTGTGATGAACTTCTTCATCCAGACTGCTTCCTTAGCAGCTTCACTAACAGCTATGTATTCTGCCTCAGTAGTTGAGTCAGCTACAGTTTGCTGTTTGGAACTTTTCCAACTCACTGCTCCACCATTCAAAGTGAAGATATATCCAGAGATTGACTTGCTATCATCTGGATCAGATTGAAAGCTAGAATCTGAATAGCCTTCTAGTTTCAATTCTGATCCTCCATAAATCAGAAAAACATCTCTAGTCCTTCTCAAGTATTTGAGAATGCTTTTCACAATTTTCCAATGATCCTCCCCGGGATCTGCCTGAAATCTACTTACCATACCTAAGGCATAAGCTACATCAGGCCTGGTACATAACATAGCATACATGATCGACCCTACTGCTGAAGCATAGGGAATAGAACTCATTCTATTCCTCTCTTCAGATGTCTTAGGAGACATCTTCCTAGAGAGTTGTATGCCATGTCCTATGGGTAAGAAACCTTTCTTACTTCCATCCATGCTGAACCTCTTCAGCACATTATCAATGTACCTAGACTGGGACAAACCTAGCATCCTTTTAGATCTATCTCTATAGATCCTTATACCAAGTATATAGGATGCTTCACCCAAGTCTTTCATGGAAAATTTCTTTGATAACCAAGTCTTGACCGATTGCATCATTGGAACATCATTTCCAATGACCAATATATCGTCCACATATAATATCAAGAAGACAATAGCACTCCCATTAGTCTTCTTGTACACACAAGGTTCATCTATATTTTTAATGAAGCCAAACTCTTTGACTATCATATCAAAATGGATGTTCCAACTCCTAGATGCCTGCTTTAATCCATAAATGGATTTCTTAAGCCTACATACTTGATTTGCTCTCCCTCTTGAGACAAATCCCTCAGGCTGTGTCATATAGACCTCTTCCTCAAGGTGACCATTAAGAAAGGCGGTTTTGACATCCATCTGCCATATCTCATAATCATAGTATGCAGCTATAGCAAGCATAATCCGAATAGATTTGAGCATAGCTACTGGCGAAAAAGTTTCATCATAATCAATGCCTTGTTTTTGCCTGAAACCTTTTGCCACTAGCCTGGCCTTGTAGGTTTCTACTTGGCCATCAGCTCCTATCTTCTTCTTGTATACCCATTTGCACCCTATTGGAATCACTCCCTCAGGTGCATCAACCAAAGTCCACACTTGGTTTGTATACATAGAATCTATCTCGGATTTCATGGCGTCTAGCCATCTGTCAGAGTCCCTACTCTTGACAGCTTCCGAATAGGTCAGAGGGTCATCGTTATCAATGATGTGGGCTTCATCATTCTCAATGATAAATCCATACCTCTCAGGTGCATTTCGCACTCTTTCTGACCTTCGGAGAGGAGTAGTGTGTAGTGGTTGTACCTCTTCCATGGGTACATCTGGTTGAGGATTATTATGTGTCTCACCTTGTAGGTCTTGAACTTCAGCAAGTTCAATTCTTCTATCCTTGCCTTTTTCTAAGAAAAACTCTTTTTCCAAGAAAGTGGCATGCCTAGCAACAAATACCTTTTGTTCGGTAGGATCATAGAAGATATATCCTAAACTGTCTTTAGGATAACCTACAAATATACATTTGTCCGATCTAGCACTTAGCTTATGTCCAAAATTTCTTTTGACATAAGCATGACAACCCCATATCTTAAGATACTTAAGATTAGGTTTCTTTCCTTTCCATATCTCATATGGAGTGCTAGATACAGACTTAGATGGTACTCTATTTAATACTAATGCAGCAGTTTCTAGGGCATGTCCCCAGAAGGAAATTGGAAGATTTGTGAAGCACATCATGGACCGTACCATATCTAATAAGGTACGATTCCTTCTTTCAGCTACACCATTTAATTGTGGCGTATATGGAGGTGTCCATTCAGAGAGTATACCCTTTAATTTAAGATAGTCTAAAAATTCACTAGAAAGGTATTCTCCTCCTCGATCAGATCGAAGAATTTTAATACACTTTCCAGTTTGTTTTTCGACCATACTTTGATACTCTTTAAATTTATCAAAGGCTTCGGATTTATGTTTCATTAGATACACAAAACCGAACCTTGATAAGTCATCAGTAAATGTGATGAAGTAAGAGTATCCATCTCTAGCTTGAGTTGACATAGGACCGCACACATCAGTGTGTACGAGTTCTAACAACTCACTTGCCCTTTCTCCATATCCCGAGAATGGAGACTTGGTCATTTTACCCATAAGACAAGATTCACAAGTTCCTAATGATTCAAAATCATAAGGGTCAAAGAATTTATCTTTATACAACTTATGTAACCTTGTCTCACTAATATGACCTAATCGGTAATGCCAGAGGAGGGTATTATTAATATTTTCTCTTTTTCTTTTATTATCTTTGCCAATATGAAACATAACATTATTAAGACATAATACTAAAAGACCATTTTCCATAGTGCCATGACAATAATACTCATTAGATAAAGAAATAGAGCAACCATTGCTCTTTCCATTTATTTCGAATTCTTTCTTAAGCAACAAAGGAATTGAAATTACATTTCTAATGATTTTTGGCATAAAATAACAGTCTTCTAGCTTCAAGAACTTTCCGGAGGGTAGCTCCAGTATGTAGGTGCCAACAGCTTCAGCCTGGATGGATTCTCCTCCAGCGCCATATAGCTCGAAGTCACCTTTCTTCAGACTTCTAATTTTCTGCAGTCCATACAAAGATTTGCATATGTGAGAACCACAACCGGTATCCAATACCCATGAATTAGAATCAGAAGAACTTAATGTCATATTGGCATGTAATAAAAACATACCTTTTGATGCAACACTTGCATCAGGCTTCACACTTGCAAGAAAGCTCTTGCAGTTCCTTTTCCAATGCCCCGTCTTGCCACAGTGGAAACAGGTACCGGGTCCAGAGATTTTCTTTCCCTTCTTCTTTTTGATGCGACTCTTAGGGTTTAGTTTTTTCTTTGAACCCTTGTTGCCCGACTTCTTCTTTGAGCTCTCACCAACAAGAAGGATCGGACCCTTGTCCTTCTTGATGTGAGACTCTGCTGTTTTCAGCATATTTAGAAGCTCAGGCAGGGAGGAATTCAGTTTGTTCATGTGATAATTCACGACAAACTGCGAGAATGAGTCGGGTAGTGATTGCAGGATCAAATCCTGACTGAGCTCACTGTCCATAGCAAAACCAAGTTGACTTAATCGAGTGATTAAGTCTATAACCTTTAAACAGTGGTCTTGCACAGACGATCCCTCGATCATTCTAGCACGGAACAACTGTTTAGATATCTCATATCTAGCAGTTCTGCTCTGCTCACCATATAGCTCCTTTAAGTTAAGGAGTATGGAGTGAGTATCCATGCTATCATGCTGCCTCTGCAATTCATTATTCATAGAAGCAAGCATGATACATTTGACAGTCAAACTGTCATTTTTCCACATACGATATGTGGCCAATTCCTCCTCAGTTGCATCTTCCCCTGCTGACCCTAGGTCAGGGGTTTCAAGAATGTAGGAAAGTTTTTCTTGTGTGAGAACAATCTTTAAATTCCTCAACCAATCCACATAGTTGGGACCAGTCAATTTGTTTGTATCTAAGATACCTCTAAGTGAGAGTGAAGATGCCATTTTTGCAGAATTAATCTATAATTACAAAGAACACTAATATAAGCAGACCAATCATGATGACATGTATTCAATCAGACAAGGACTTTTATCTAATTGTTACTCCCACTATTTTTATCGAATATCATAACCCTCAAGTATGATGAACGAGAAAATACTAATTTTCTTAGTGGGGTTGAGATCCAAATTTCTTATAAAAGACCTTGTGGGAATCACAACAAGCCCTTATAAGTTCAAAGGTAGGAAACTCTTTCCAATTGCATCCCATGCAATTCCCAACTTTATTCTGTCCTCTAGCACACATATAGTCTTGTGGGAATCACAACAAACTATTGTGTCTAGTTAAGTCAAACCCTTCATTTTTATACAGTCATATTTGAATAATGCTGCCCTTGTGGGAATCACAACAAGGCAACATATTAAAATATGCCATATGCATCATATGCACCAAGATATTACAATATCAATCCCTAATACTAGCCTTGTGGGAATCACAACAAGCTAGCGTAGATATTGACATAATAATATCTAAGCATGAAGGAAGGACCTTTATAGTGTTATATCAGCAATTAGCTTTTCCATGGAGGTCAATCAAATAGTTGGCCAGGTAAGCAGATGGGAGGCTCTCCTTACTTAGTAAGGTCCTAATTAAATAACCACCTGTAGCCTCTTTCCTAGACACCAACTTAGTCAATTGATTCAGAATGGCTCAGCTTAAAGCAATTAACACTACGACTTAATTATGAATTTAGTGAGGGCTTTCAAATAATAGTATCTTACTAACATTAAGCTCAACCATAAAGGACAATCAAATAATTGGCCAGGAAAGCAGGTGGGAGGCACCCCTCACTCAGAGAGTGAGGTCCTAATTAAGTAACCACCTGTGGCTTCCTTCCTAGACACCAACTGAGTCGATTGTTCCAGAATGGGTCAGCCCAAAGTTTTCATACTACTATATTGGTCTCATTGCATATTCTATAATTTAGTACTAGCAATTATACTGTGCTACAACATGAATATAACACTATCTCATAGCATAAACTAATCATGCATACAAACAACCTAGCTATCTCATAGCATCAAGATAATAGCATGTATTATCATTTGGTTAAACTAATTAAGGGTGGCTCTAATACCACTGTTAGGGTTTCCCAGTGCCCTAGGGCGCAGCGGAAGATACGGGATTATAAAATTTTCTTATAAAACCCATTATATGAAACCCTAATAAGCCAAGATCACCTTAATAGTATAACCAAATAATGTAGAAAATATAATCTTGGTATAGAAGAATACCTATCACGCTATATCCAATATGTCTGAAGATGTCCTAAGGTGCCCAAATGTTCACCCTCCGATGTTGATCCACACAGGAATGGGTTCAAGACTCTAGCTCCACCAAAACTTGATTCTAATTGTTCAATCCTTCCAAAGGATTTAATTGGCTGATTTTCCTTCACTTCTTTCTTTCTACCTCTAAAACATTCACTAGCCTTTTTGTCCTAAAGAAGACCCTCTTGTCTTGGGTTAGGACAAAAGAGAGAGGCTTGTAAGAAAGAAGGGATAAGGGAGAGAGAAGGAGAGACTTTTTCTTTGATGATCTTTAGAACCCCAAGGCACCTCCTTATTTATAAGAGATGGAGGGATGCATCATAAAGGGATGCATCCCATCCACACACCTCATCATGATGAGGCATGTGCCAAGAGATGCATCCCATCATGATGGGGTGCTAAGGAGAAGGGTGTATCAACTTCTTTCTCACATCTCCCTCTTAAATCCTGATGATCCAAGGGCCCAAATGCAGTGAACCAGAGCCAATGGTCCAGATCTAGGCACCATCTAATGGTCCAGATCAGGGCATCATCATCCAGGGTGCCATCCAATGGTCCAGAAGCAAGATGCCATCACCGATGGTCCAGATTCAGGCGCTGAGCAACGGTCCAGATCTTTTATCCAGAGAGCCATCCAGTGGTCCAGATTCAGGCGCTGACCAGTGGACCAGATCCTTCATCCAGGAAGCCATCCAATGGTCCAGATGAAGGCGCCAACCAGTGGACCAGATCCTTCATCCAGGAAGCGATCCAATGGTCCAGAAGTGAAGGCCCTATCAAACCCAATCCAATTGGGTTTAACCAACTTAAAGAAAACATTAAACCTAATCAAATCAGGTCTAATTAAAGCCAAATGGGTTTCAACTCTTGGCTAACCCATATTAGGTCATGATCTAATCATATTAGATCAACCTAATCTAAGAATCATATTCGAATTTAATTCGAATCAGGAGCTAGGGTTTGCAACACGTGCTAGCATGTTCATCTTGCAAACATGATCTAATCCAATTAGACCCTTGATCAATTCCCTTGTGTGTGACCCATTGGGTTCCTTATCTTAGCCAGCAGTAGGTGCAGGTGCAAGTTGACCTAACCTGATTAGAATACCTCTAATCCAATTTAGGTTCAATTTAGTGCTAAACCTGACTTAGCAATCAGAACCTTTCTGATGCTTTGATCTAATCAAACTCTTTGATCCGATCAACCCACAAGACATGATTGACGTCTAGCAACGTATCATGTCTACCCGGAAGATGAGGAATGTATTGGACAAATCCAAACATACCCTTCAGTGGAAAGTTACTGTGCAATTCAATCCCTCAGTCATACTACATCCTGAATAAGTGCTCGAGTATGGATCAATATCAAACTCAATCACTTATTCATGTCTCTCTCAATCTTTTATATGATAATTCAAACAATGAAACATTAGAAACTCTTTCTAATATTCATTTTGCTTTGATCAAAGGCTTCTTGAATCATCATAAGATTAGAGTAAGTAGGATGTTACCTTCTCTTACTAGAAGTGACTGATTCCTTGTTGACCTACTCACAACCTTCGTACAAAATCCACCATATCCAGAATACCCCGTACACAACGCAATGTCGTGAATGAGGGTAAACCAAAATATAGCTTCAAGTGCACAAGGTACCATGGTGATCTCAGGTCTAAGGATCACTTGCACAACTCCCACTATGAGAACCATCTTTTGATAATTAAGTAAGAATCCATAAGATGTTCTCATGGCTGGTCATTTCAGTGAACTCATTCCTCTAATGAGCACCCACATCTTTGTATTAGTGTCTCACACAAGTGATTATGAGATCAATCACCCTCTACATTGAGCATACATAAGATGTGCCAGTCTTTCCGGTAATATTGATCCCCGACTCAATATACCAATTTGACTGGGAATATTCTAAATTAGGATTTTAGGATTTTAGGTCTCACTGGTATGATCTCATCATAACCCTAAAACCAATGTCCTAATTTATGGGGTTCATCATCCAATAATAAAATAGATAAGCAGCAAATGATGAAACACAATGCCTTTATTGATATATATCGAGTGTCAAAGTACATGATTTGGAGGATTACAAAGAGAAACCCATCAAATGATTGGCTTATAGGGCATCTACTCTTTCATCTCCTGCGCCCGATGTTTATCCTATTACTGATTCCATGCTATCTTCGTTTCCTTTTCTCTTCCATCGAGCACAAAAAGAGTATATTGATTCTATTTTAGCCGAGCAAATAGCTTTTGACAGTGATGGAGGCATCCAGGGTTTTCTGGTTCGTTGGCATGAACGACCAAAGTCCAGTTACACTTGGATCCCACGCGAGGAGCTACAGTAAATTGATCCGGACTTGTTAGAGTACAACCGAAGCTTTATCAAGCCCCTTTCGTGGAGGTCGACTTCTTTTCACTTGGAGAGAGTTGGTGTATACACCAGTGCCAGGTCAGCCAGTCGCCACAGGATCCAGCTAGCTCAGCGGATCTCAGCTGATTCAGCTAGCCTGATTTTATTTTGGATTGATTTATTTTGTTAGATTTATTTTATGTTGATTGAGTTTATTTGCATATTGTCATTTGTGTTTATTTGCATATTGTCATTTTAGGATCTTTTCGGGATTGTTTTATTTATAGGGGTCTATTTGTTATTTTGTAACCCTATATATATGGATCCATGCTCATGTTTAGGGTTTAATGAACGATGAATGAAAATTAGCCTCCCTTCTTCTTCCTCCTCCTCTCTTCTCTTCTCCTTCTCCCTCTTCTTCTCCTCTTTCTCTCTGTCTCTCCTTCCCTACCTCCGTCCTGCATCACTTTTCCACAATATTGTCAAGCTTGCTAGTGAAATGTCCAAGCCAACCTTCGTCCCTACTGATCTTATTTGCTTGGGGAGAAAAATAAAACAGAGATATATGAGTGACACAGCTTAGTAAGTAAACCTTTTACTACCTTACCGGATCAGGCATAAGTTTTGCATGTCAATGCATCATTTAAGAAAAATAACAGATATTTCAAGATAAGCATTTCATATCACATATATTAAAACAAGTCATAAAGCAATGCAACAATAAATCATTTATTTTTCAAAAACACAGTTTTAAGTTCATTTTGCATAAATCATTCTTTTGCTATTGAGCCATATCATAGTCAAAAATATTGCTCACAGATTGTAGTGTTGTATGGTCACTATAATCTTATGTGATAGGGCTATTTTCATAATTGATAAGATTTCATAATTTATATTCGTTACCAATTTTAACCCGTTGGCAGAGAGTCATTGTCGTTAGATGCTATTTCCAGGTTATCGATTGACCTCCATTTCTAGAGACGGTCATAGCTATCTGAGAACTTTTAGAAAATTTATATTTTTTCTTAAAATATATACATAAATAGATAAAAATACTAAATGGCATGATCAGATTTATAGCAGATTTATTTTCATCAACACATTCATGAAACTATTTTTTCATAATAAAGCATGATTTTGATAACACATGTTGATCCACATTTTTAAGAAAAATGTGATATTTCTACAAGCAGATTTTATGCATGGAAAATATGATCATAACTTCAAAAACTAGTAAGGGCTATAAGATTTACTTACCTTTGTTCGTCCAAAGATCCCTAGATTCAGTTGAGCAACTCCGTTGCACTTATCAAAATCATTTTAAAATAAATTACTTGCTATATTCACCATTTAAAATCTAATTAAAATCTCTAAACAATTCGAAATGGGCTTGAGCAAACTTCGGGTCCTGATCGGGTAAGTCGGCCCTTGATCTACAAATCCAGAGAGAAAATGATTGCACCAATGATGGGACCCCTCTCTCTCTCGTTTATTTTTAGTATTATTTATTTATTTATTTTCGATATTTCTTCTCTTTTGCTCTTTTTTTTTTTCTTTCTTCTTCTTCTTCTCTTCTTTTTCTTCTTCTTCTTTTCTTTTTCTTTTTTTATTCTCCCTCATCACTCTCCCGTCTTTTCTTCGGTGGAAAGGGGGGCGGTCTGAACCCTCCCCCCACCGAGAAGCAGGAGAAGGGAGGAAGGCCTCCGCCCCGATGGCAGCTGCAACCGAGGACCGGTAAGTGTCCTCCCCCCTCTTCTCCTTCTCTACTTCTTCTTTCTTTCTTCCTTCTTTTTCTTCTTCTTCTTCTTCTTTTCTCTATGCCTCTTTATCGCGAACAAGAGGGAAAGGAGCAGAAAGGGCCTCCAGCCCATCGGCGGCTGTGGCCGAGCACCGGCGGCGGCTACGACTGAGCACCGATGGCGGCTTCAGCCGAGGACTATGGGAACGACCACCAGGTAAGTGGTCTCCCATATCTTCTTCTTTTTCTTCTTTTCCTCTCCTTCTTCTTCTTCTTCTTCTTCTTCTTCCTTATCCCAGCGGCCCTTTGCCGGATTTCGGCCATTGCTGGTCGATCGGAAGGAGGGGGAGGTAGGGGAGGAGACAGGGGATCTTACCTCGCTCCCAGGAGGTGTTGCGGCCGTGATCCCGGTGGCACGAGCGAGGGCATGGTGAGCCCAAGCAGAGGAAGGAAAAAAGGAAGATAGAAATGAAAGGAGGAAAGGAAGGAGGAGGAAGAAGGAAGAGGAAGAGGAAGAAGGAAAGAGGAAGGAGGTGGCAAATCGGGTGGTTGATCGGGGGTTTTTATTACCCCCGGAAGAAGGGACAGGCTCGGATGAATGGCTGCAACGGCCGGCCTTTCGTCGGTTGTAACCGACTCTAATGGCCTCAACGGCTGCCCTTCGACGGTTGCAACGACGACCCTTCAAGCCGCTCGCTCGGGCAGGGAATCGCGGTCCCCTGTTCCGAAGGAGAAAAGCCGGCTAGGCCTGCTGTCTTTGGTCCAGATCAGGTCAGGATCCGATGCTATATTTGTTACGATCCGGATTCGATGCAGGACTTGTCGCGCCTTAGGGTGACATGGCCGTGCTAGGGTAAAAAGCCTATAATAACAATAATTTTTTTATATAGTATGATAAAATTTGTTCAATTCTATTTGCTAATAAAAAAGAAAGAAGTATAGAGCATCTAAAATCCAACATCATGCTCAACTCATCATTAACTACGCTACTAAAACTTTTCTACAATATTGTCAAGCTTGCTAGTGCGATCTCCAAGCCAACCTTTATCCCTACTAATCTTATTTGTCCAGGGAGAAAAATAAAACAGAAGTATATGAGCGACACAACTTAGTAAGTAAATATTTTACTACCTTACCGGATCAAGCATAAGTTTTCTATGTCAATGCATCGTTTAAAAAAAATAATAGATATTTCAAGATAAACATTTCATATCACATATATTAAAATAAATCATACAGCAATGCATGCATAAATCATTTATTTTCTACAAATATAGTATCAAGTTTATTTTGCATAAATCATTCTTCTGTCATTTAGTCATATCATAGTTCAAAACATTGCTCGCAGATTTTAGTGTTGCCATGGTCACTATAATTTCGTGAAAGGGATGTCTTCATAATCGATAAGATTTCATAATTCATATTCGTTACGAACTTTAACTCATTGGCAGAGGGCCGTTTTCGTTGGATGCTAGCTCTAGGGTGTCGACTGGCCTCCATTTCTAGAGGCGATTATAGCTTTTTGAGAGCCTTTAGAAAACTTATATCTTTTTCTTAAAATATACACATAAATAGGTGAAAAATACTAAAGGACATGATCAGATTCATAACAGATCTATTTTCATCAACACATTCATGAAACTATTTTTCATAATAAAGAATGATTTTCATAACACATGCGATCCACAATTTTAGGAAAAATATGATATTTTCATATGCAGATTTTATGCACGAAAAATATGATCATAACTTCTAAAAGTAGTAAGGAGTATAAGATTTACTTATCTCTGTTCATCCAAAGATCCCTAGATTTAGTTGAGCAACTCCGTTGCACCTATCAAAATTATTTTAAAATGAATTACTTGCTATTCACCATTTAAAATCTAATTAAAACCTCTAAACAACCCAAAATGGGCTTGAGCAGACTTCGGGTCCCGACTGGGTAAGTCGGCCCTAGATCCACAAATCCAGTAAAGAAAGAATGGTTGCACCAAGGGTGGGACCCCTCTCTCTCTCTCTCTTGTTTCTTTATTATTATTATTTATTTATTTATTTTTGAATTTTCTTCTCTCTCTCTCTCTCTTTTTCTTATTCTCTTTTTTTTCTTCTTTTCTTTTTCTTCTTTTTCTGACCCGTCGGCGGCTGCGGCTGAGCACCAGCAACGGCTATGATCGAGCATCAGGGGTAGCTGCAGCCGAGGACCGTGGGAACGACTACCAAGTAAGTGGTCTCCATTTTCTTCTTCTTCTTCTTCTTCTTCTTCTTCTTCTTCTTCTTCTTCTTCTTCGTGATCGAGGGTTTTTATAACCCTCGAAAGAAGGGACATGCTCGGACGAACGGCCGCAACGACCGGCCGTTCGTTGGTTGCAACTGACTCTAATGGCCTCAACAGTGGCCGTTCGGCGGTTGCAACGGTAACCCTTCGAGGTGCTTGGGCAGGGGAACACAATCCCCTATTTCGAAGGAGTAAGGCCTGCTGGGCCTACCGACTTTAGTCTAAGTCAGGCCCAGCTGACCTGGTTCTTACAACAACAATTACCTTTCATAATTTTGTAACAATTGCATTCTCACAAACATCTTTGAAAAATATGTAATTTACATCCTTTTTTTTTCTCGTGCTGGGCTACAGATCTAAAAAAAATACACTACATTCACAAAAGAAATTGAATTTACACTCTTCTGCCAAAATAATTAGGGGTAATTAATCACCGGTACATTTATTGACCGGTCTCTAACGTTTAATCCCTGTTGACTGATTGTTTAACAATCAGTCCAGCCATATTTCAATACTTTATTATGAGACGAAAATGCCCTCAAAGAATATTTTAATTCCTATTGCTTTATCTTCCATCCCACCGGAGAAGAGCAAAAAAAAGGGTTCGGGCCCGCCACGGCCGGCGCCGGCCACGGCCCGACCCCTCCCGAGCCTCCTACCGCGGCCGCACTGCCGGAAATACCCCCACCCCAGCCCCCTTCCGAGCCCCCTCGCTTTGCTGCGCCGCCGAGAATACCCCCGCCCTTGTCCCACGGTGGGGAGGCGCCGAAGAAGAGGAAGAAGGGCGGTCGTGGCGTCCTGCGGCTGTCGCCGGCCATGACCCACCATCCTCCTGCGTCCTCCGCGGCCCGGCCCCTTTCCGGCGCCGACGGTCTCGCGGGAGGAGAAGAATTCTCCATGGGCCATCTACGGCCGCTGCGGCTGCTGCGGCCGCTGGCAGCGGTGGCCCGGCCCCTTCATGTGGCCCCTTCATGTGTCCGCCATGGCCCGGCCCCTTTCCGACGCGGGTGACGTTGCGGGAGGAGAAGAAAGAAGAAAGAAGAAGAAGGGAAGAAGAGAAGAAAAAAAAGAAAAAGAAAAGAAAAAAAAGAAGAAAAGGAAAAAAAGGAAAAAAAGAAAAGAAGAAAAAAAAGAAAAGAAGAAAAAAAAGAAAAGAAGAAAAAAAGAAAGAAAGGGAAATAAATAAATAAATACATGCATATATATATATATATATATATATATATATATATATATATATATATATATATATATATATGAATGAACGAAACGAAGAAAAAAGAAAAGAAAAAAAAGAAAGAAAAAAGAAGAGAAGGTAAGAAAAAGAAGAAAAGAAAAAAAAGAAGAAAAAGGAAAGAAAAAGAAGAAAAAGAAGGAAAAAAAAGTAGAAAAAAGAAAAGAAAAAGAAGAAAAAGGAAAGAGAAAGGAAGAAAAGGAAAGAAAAAGGAAAGGAAAAGGAAGAAAAAGAAAGAAAAAGAGAAAAGGAAAGAAAAAGAAAAAAAGAAAAAAAAGGAGAAGAAAAAGGCAAGAAAAAGAAGAGAAGGAAAGAAAAAGAAGAAAAGGAAAGGAAAGGAAAGAAAAGGGAGAGAAGGAAAGAAAAAGAAAAAAAAAAGAAGAAAAAGGAAAGAAAAAGGAAGAAAAGGAAAGAAAAAGGAGAAAAAGGAAAGAAAAAGAAAAAAAGAAAAGAAAAAAAAGGAGAAGAAAAAGGAAAGAAAAAGAAAAAAAAGAAAAAAAGGAAAGAAAAAGAAGAAACAAAAAGAAGAAAAAAAGAAAAATAATGAGTGAGTGGCAGTTAGGTTAGTAAGCTTGGTACACATGTAATATAGTATAACACATATTTAAGTAAGCTTGGCACATAATTAATCAATGTTTTAACACTTAATATAGCCTGGCACAATTTTCTGTTTTGTGTACACAGTTTACCGTTCCATACACATAGATATAGTTTTTGTACACATAGTTTAGTTAAGTTATCTGATTTTGGTAGAATATTTCGAATCAGTTACAACAACGTGGTAGACACTTGATATAGGTTGTTCTTGTGAGCGAAGACTTATCCTAGCATGGCGCATAGTCGATTAAGCTCGAAACACACTCAATTAACCAATACACACAGTTAATTAACCCCGAAACACAATTTTCTGTTTTGCGCACACAGTTTACCGTTTTGTACACACAGGTATGGTTTCTCTGCACACAGTTAAGTTAAATAATCTGATTTTTGTAGAATGTTTCGAATCAATTACAATGATATGGTAGACACTTAATGATGTAGCACAACTACAGAGAAAGAGGAGAAAGAGGAAGAACAAGGAAGGGAGAAGAAAAAAGAGGTTATAGAGATGCATGAAGAAAAGAAGGGGAGGAGGAAGAAGAAGAACAGAAGGAGGCTAGGGTTTTTTTCATTGCATCATCAATTGCCTCATACATGGGAGGGATGGTCTTTATATAGACCTTACATATTGATCCAATTATATAAACCCAATTGACCAGTCTAATAACAAAATAATGAACCAAATTAACTTGACTAAGACAAAAGTAAATAATGCAATAAAAGAAAATGACTCGGATTCAAATGGACCCAATCCGAGTCTGACTCTATCCGGGGACTCAGGATCATCTGGATGAAGGGCTCTAATGTCCCCATCAACTCCTCTCAGGTGAGAAAAACTCGATCCCATCGAGTACAGGTCTGGCCGGCTGTCGTACTGCTTCAGAAGATCGGGGTCAAGGCGCTGCAGCTAGGCTCTGGAAATCCACATCACGTCAGACTTTGGTCGACCTTTCCACTGAACAAGGTAACGTTGGTAACCACCGTTCCTGGTTGAAATAACCTGCTCATCCAATATATGTTCTATTTGTTCTCTGCGTGCATGAAATTTGGGAGGTGGTGGCTCAACAGCAGGTAATAGGTCAGGGTGTCCAATATGGGCAGGTATATCAATAAAGAGGTGAGAAGGCATGAATATTGTCTTTTTGTATGGGACTAAATCTTCAATATTAAATGTTGCACTAATCCCATAGTCATCAGGAAGATCTACAACATATGCATTTGAACTGATTTTCTTTAAGATTTTGAACGGTTCCGCACTACAAGTTTGCAATTTTTTAAACGTATCTGAAGAAAATCATTCAAGCCTAATTCTTATCATGACGTAATCTCTTTCACTTAACTCTTTATAACGTTTGTGTAAATTAGCAAGGAATTTATATTTTAAGTTATTAAAGTGACTACAATTGCTGATTTCTTGGTGCAATGAATGTGGATGTGATGCAATTAATTGTGCAGACTCAAAGACTCTATACTGATAAGACATGAAAAACAGTCTATGGGTTGCTTAGGTTTGTAATCATGCACCACTTCGAATGGATTCATGCATATGGACTTATTAACTGAACTATTATATGCAAACTCAACTGTCGGTAATATTAAATCTCAGATCCTAGCATATGCATTCGGGTTGAGCCTATGTTGTGGAAGGTTGGGCAAAGATGCCCCGGGAACTAGATCAATTGCATGTTGGATATCACGCATTGGAGAAAGGGCATCGAGAAGATCATCAGGGACTACAAAATGAAACTCCTCTAGAAGGGGAACTACTACAGGAGAATGTTCAAAGTTGGACTCCGTCTGGGTATCTTTAGCTACAAGTGCCAACTCAGGTGACTGGCTCTCAATATCTTTCACTACCTCTTCGACAATAGTGATGTGAGGTGGCTTGGTTGTACTTAGATCAATAGTCTCCCTTTGGGAATCATTTTGGACGAAGTCTAATTCTGTGGGTTTGTCTTCAAAGTCTTCTACATAGTCTTCTATATTTGGTTCATAGACTTCTTCCCATTCATTCGATACTCATCTGCTTCTATTTCCACTTTCCGTAAGCGACTCCTGGCTCTTTCGTGACATATTCAGTCTCTTGGATCCTAGCTATTGGTTCAGTAATTAGGTAAGTCTTGGCAGGACAGTGGGATGCAATGTGGTCGGACTTTTGGCACCAAAAGCATTGGGTTTGGTTTCGAGAAGGAGGTTTGGAACCTAATATTTTCTTTTTCCTTATCAGTTGAAGGGTTCAGGACATGCATCGGGGAGGTCCTAGTCGGTGCTTGGGTTAGGCCGAGCTGATTAGGAGGATTGAAAAGTGGTCTAGGTTGTGAGAGATAATTTTGGTTAGGTCGGGCTCCTAGGGCTAGTGGTCGAGGGTCGATGGGCCTCACCATAGGTAGTCTAAAGAAACTATCAACATCTTGGGCCAACTGGTATGCTTGGTTAAGAGTGGTAATCTCTCGGAGGAGTAGTTCTTTCTGGATCTCCTCACGGAGTCCTGCCCGAAACCTAGAGAGGGTAAGGGTCTCCTCTTCTATTACACCACACTTTATATGAAACTCCTCAAATCGGACGATGTAATCAGCAACCATCGATGTCCCTTGAGTTAGCTTCTGCCACCTATCCATAAGGCGTTGTCGGTACGAAAATGGCGGATACTTCTCATTTAGCTTTTTTTTTCATATCCTCCCATGTAGTTATACGAGGAAGCCTTTGGGTCTCACGCATATATTTAACATTATGCCAGTACCAGTGAGCTTGCCCAATAAGCTTCATTTTGGCAAATCACACTTTTTTATCATCAGTCATCTCGTTCCACTCAAGGTAATTGTCCATGGCGGCTCTCCAATCGAGATACAAGCTTGGCTCGGGTTGACCAGCAAAGGTAGGGGCCTCTATTCTTACGGTACGCAGCAGCCTCTCATCTAGATCGCACTGGTGATCAGAATGTAGTTGGTTCCTAGGGGGATGGGGAAGGACTATAGGTGGTGCGGCCAAACCGATTTTAGGTTGAGCTGTAATGGGGGTTGGCGGTTTAGGGGTCCTAGAATTTCGCATGAGCTCACGGATCTCTTGTTTGAATTCCTCGTGTCCAGCCCGCATGGCATCGAGCTGTTCTATGAGAGATCTATAAACATCAGAGTTCATGGTAGCTACAGAGGTTTTAGGTTGATTAAAATAGTACTCCCGGTCACTACAGGTTGAAATGTAATAACAACACTAGGTGATGATGTGAAATGCAGTGTCACTAATGAATCCCTAATAAATATGATGCAGGACCAAATTTGATGCAGGACAACCTACTAATGCAATCTATTATGATTTTCGAAATCAGCAAGTTCTCACAAGAATAACTTAAAATTTAAATGTTGTTGATTTTTTTACTTCGGTTATTCAGAATTAAGGATTAATATTATTCAATTTAAGAAATTAGATTGCAATCAAGTAGTACAGTTGTTCTGATCCTAAAGTAATTTGATCGAATAATATTGAGAAATGTCCTGTTACTATGGTGTGCTAATTTAATATCAAGATTTAATGGGTAATAGGGCGGGTTCGGAAGTGAAAGGTTCAATGTTCTGAATTGTGACAGCAATATAAGTTTTCAAAATGTGGCTATCATGCAAGAGAACTAGAAAATAATTAAATGAACAAATCCAAGAAAAGTGGAAATCTATCACCTGTCGTGAAGTAGTCGACCAGAATCGTGTGCTCGTGGACTGGGGCGACGATCGGTGCGCGGCGAGTCGGCTCGTCAGATGGTGTGAAGCTGATCGAATCACAGCAATTTAGTGGACCTGATATCAACACAACTTGGGGGCCTGATCAAAGAAATTCGGTGGGTCTGATGATGGGCCTTTGAAGCAGTGGACGGCCTGAAGGGTGCTGGGCCACAAGTGGGTTGCTGCAGGTGGGCCTGTTGGGCCGTGCAGTGAGTGGATTGGGCGCGGATGTGGGCACAGCCCATGGACTGGGCGCGGGAGTGGGGCGCGGCTTGTTGGCCTCTGCTGACACGGGGATGGGGAAGAAAAGAGTGGAGATGAAAGAGGGTTTCGAATCCCTCTGGATTTGGAGAGGGAGAGGGGCGAGATGGAGGCACCGATAGTGAAGAGCGGTCGACGGAGGGAGGCGAGCGGCGGTGCTTAGGCGGGGTGAGGACGGCGGGCGTGCCTCGAGTGAGATGCGGCCGGAGGAAGGTCGTGGGCGTACGACGCGGCGGTGAGGCGGTACGACGCGGCGGTGAGGTGGAGGCATGTTGAGGACCCCCGCAAACGCCGCCAACCAAGGAAGACATCGAGCCATAAAGAGGCCAACGGAGGCCAACTACATTACTTGGAGAGCCTTGGCCAAAGCTTTCATTCGGCCAAGCACACCCATGGCCGGCCCATACCGTGCATGCCAAGCCCTGGCCAAGCACGCCCAATCTTAGCCGAGCACGCCGCGCACATGTCCAAGCCTCGGCCGAGCATGCCCAACCTCAGCCGAGCTCACCACGTGCTTGCCGCGGCCAAATCCTGCAACATTGCATTGCTGCGGCGAGGTTCAGGCCAAAGAACCTCGCCAGCTACAGTGTGCCGAGCGAGGTTCTGGCTGCCGAACCTCGCCAGCTACAGTGTGCCGGGCGAGGTTCTGGGTGCTGAACCTCGCCAGCTACAGTGCCGCGCGCCCGCCAGCCCGCAACAGTCTGCCTAGGCGATGTTCGGCCTAGCAAACTGCACCAGACTTGCGCTCGGCCGCCAGCACGCCTAGGCGCCCGCCTGCGCGCCCGTGCGCCCGCGCCTAGTCCACCCGGGCGAGGTTCGGCCCAGCGAACCTCGCCAGAACCTGCGCCCGGCCGCTACCACGCCCAGGCGCCCGCGCCCAATCTGCTCGGGCGAGGTTCGGCCCAGCGAACCTCGCCAGGACCCGCGCCAGACTCCTGCCGCGCGCCAGTCACCGCGGCCGCCCGACCAATGGCACGCCGCGCGCGCTAGGCCCCCTGCCGTGCCCCAACGCCCTGCCCAAGACTCGGCCGCGCCCTGCCCGAGACTCGGCCACACCCTGCCGCACCCCAGCGCCCCGCCCGAGGCCCTGCCGCGCCCCAGCGCCCTGTCCAAGGCTTGGCCGCGCCCCAGCGCCCTGCCCAAGGCCTGGCCACACCCCAGCGCCCTGGCCAAGGCCTTGCAGCGCCCCAGTCAAGGCTCTGCCGCGCCCAGCATGCCTGCCAAGGCCTTGCCACACCCCAGCAGGCCAGCCGATGGTCTTGGCCAGCCCTTGGCCAACCTTGGTCAGCCTTTGACAGCCTAGACCTTGGCCAACCTAGGCCAAGCCTTGGCCGGCCTATGCCACCTACTAGCCACCTTCCTTTGAGTGTTTTGATCCCTCTTGAAGAGCCTAAAAATCTGTATTGAGGGAGCTTGGGAGAACATCTTTTTGTCTTAGTGAGTCCACTTGTATTTCGGCCTAAGGGCTTAGGAAGGCTTTTGCCTTAGTGTATTCGATCTTAGAGCATGTTCTAAGACTTGGGCTAGTGAGGACCAATCATAGTTCCACTAGAGTGTTGTAACCTTGTCTTTGGGAATTAAATCAACCGTTAAGCGTTCCTCTACAAAATTTTAGCTTTCTACAAAATTTTAGCATGTTCTAAGCCAAGGGTCGGGCCAAGCTGCAACCAGTAGACCCGCCCCTTGCCTTGATTCCCACCATCACTTAGAATATCCAAACACCTTCCGGCGTTACCCGCATCGGCCCAAATCATCCATCTTCGAGGTACGCACAAGGAGCACGAGACATAGAGTGGTGTGGAGGCTTCCGGGCCGAAAGCCACCCTCCATCATTGGTGCTTTTATTGAGATACTTCCAAGGGAGGTCTCTCCAAAGAGGTAACGCCTTTGAACCCAAAAAATATTCGATTCGGGTTGGGATTAAGGAGCACTACATTCTTGCATGCTTAGAAGTGAGCTTTAACATTCCTACTACTTCTTGCACTTAGACTTTCTTGTTGTGAGTGTGGGAGGGTAAGCTAGAAGTACTTTACTTGCAAGTAGTACTTAAATTTCAGCACTTTAAATTCCTTGCTTGCAAAAGGGAGTGAGAACATATTTTTGTGAAGAGGACGGTTTGTTTTCTATTTTGCATATCATAGGGATGGTGCCAACGGGTAGGCTACTGGTAGTACCCGATACTATTTGATCCAACTATTCGGTGTTAGGATATAGAGGGACGGCACAAGAGGGAGGCTACTGGTAGTACCTCGTGCCCTCCTAATTACACCGGGTAGGGAGCAAGTAGAGCAACAACACATTTCTCTCGGGTTGTGAGGCTTATTTGTTGTAAACCATTGTTGTAATTGGAGGTGATTGAGTGGTGTACCTTTCAAAACATATATAAGAAGGAGGGTCGGTTCATCCCTTGGGTGACGGCCAAAAGAGGTTTGGAGGTGCATTTGTTAGAAGCAAAACAATGGAGTCGGAAGCTAATTCAAATTCTCACCATGCTCGGCTAGAGGCATTGGAGGGGAGTTCGGCCCACCTAATCCGAACCCTTGAAAGCCAAAATCGAACCCTAGAAAATCTATCCAATACCCTAGTCGGGATGAATGCTCACTTGGAGAGGTTGGAGAGGAGGATTGGAGAAAAAGAAAGAGAGCGAGAATATAAAAGATCAAATGATGAGGAGCCATGGTCGCATGCCTCATGGCGGGATCATGTAAGGGATGAGAGGAGGAGTGATGCGGGAAGCCTACGGGCTAACCGAATGGAGGAGTTAGATCACCGAAGGCCTCGGAGGAGAGGAGGAAGAATTGAAGCCCGGGGATAGAAATTGGGAGGTGGATAGGAGAAGAGGGACCTAGCCATAGTGAAGAGGGGAGTGAACCCGAGGAAGATCCATTCCATGACCGAAGGCCTATAGGCCGGAGGAACTTCATGGAAGGGAGAAGGAGGAATGAAGACTATGATGAAGATGATGCTAGGGGCCCAAGACATCAAGATAGGGGGCTAAGAAAATCGAAGATTGACTTTCCTAAGTTCGGCGGTGGTGATCCCTATGAGTGGATGGACAAAGCCGAGCAATATTTTGATGTTTATGAAGTACCAAGAAGGGATCGGATCACATTAGCTAGCTTCCATTTTGAGGAAAAAGCTAGCCGGTGGTGGAGGTGGATCCGTGACCTATATGAGAAAGATGGCAAGCGGCTTGGTTGGACGACCTTCGTGAAAGAGTTCATGTCACAATGGGGGCCCTCACCCGTTGTGAATCATCATGGCCAACTTGCCAAGTTAAAGTAAGACGGAAGAGTGCAAGCATATATTGATGAGTTTCGGCTTTTACAAATCATGGTGAGTGGATGGTCGAAAGAAGCATTGTTGGGTACTTTTCTTGATGGCTTGAAGCCTTGGCTTGCCAAGGAGTTGAAATTGAAGCAACCGACAAGATTACAAGAAGCTATGAGGATGGCCGAGATTTTGGACCAAAGCTATGGCATGGAGAGGAAAGTGTCCAAGGAAAGCTTCAACAACAAGGCCTCTACTTTATTACCACCAAGAGGGCCTTGGAAGGGGAAAGAAGAAGCGAAGAAAAACAAGGAGCGGCCTCAACATGTCAAGAAGCTTTCTAGAGATGAGCTCCAAGATTATATCGAGAAGGGGCTATGCTTCAAATGTGGTGACAAGTGGAGCCGGGGCCATCAATGCAAAACCGGCCAAGCTTTCCTTCTAGATGTGGGCTCCGAGGAGGAGGAGGCTACTTCGGATGCTTCGAAGGGTGAAGATGAGGAGGAGCAAGACCATGGGGATGATTTTAGCCCGGAAGGAGAGGAGGCCGAGCTATCCTTGCATGCCATATCCGGAGTATAAAGACCGTCCACCATGCGTTTGATGGCATGGGTGGGCAAACATGAGGTATCACTCTTGGTAGATAGCGGTTCTTCCTATAATTTTATCAACTCCGGCATAGTAAAGAAGGTTGGATTGAGGGGGGCGGCCGTGGAGCCCTTTGAAGTAAAGGTTGCTAGTGGGGAGAAGCTCAAATGTCAAGAGGTGGTAAGAAATGTTCGCATGAATGTCTAAGGAGTAAGGGTCAAGGCCGACCTACATATTCTTCAACTAGTCGGCTTGGATGTGGTGTTGGGCAATGCTTGGCTCAAGGGTTTGGGAAGGTGGTAACTGACTATAGCACCATAACTATGGAGTTCAAGCTTGGAGGCCAAAAGAAGAAGTGGACCGCCATAGGCAACAAAGAGGTGCGGTCTTATGAAGCCAACATGATAGAAAAGCTATGCAAAGGAGGGGTTTCGTGCTATGCCATTGTGATGACCGGCCAACACCAAGAAGAGGGCAAGAAAGAAGATGAATTGGAGGGCATCCCTCCAAAGATCCAGAGCTTGTTGGAGGCTCACCATGATATCATGAAGGTACCTACATCCCTCCCACCTCCAAGAAGCTTTGATCATCCTATAAGATTGAAGAATGAAGCTACGTCGGTGAATGTTCCACCCTACCGGTATGCCCATTTTCAAAAGGGAGAGATAGAGAGACAAGTGGAGGAGATGTTGAAGCAAGGGTTGATCCGCCATAGCACAAGTCCCTTCTCATCTCCGGTTCTACTTATGAAGAAGAAGGATGGCACGTGGAGATTTTGCACCGACTACCGGGCCTTGAATGAAGCAACGATCAAGGATCGATTCCCCATTCCCACGGTGGATGAGATGCTTGACGAACTACATGGTGCAACGGTCTTCACCAAACTTGATTTAAGGGCGGGGTATCACCAAATTCGAATGAAGGAGGAGGATATCCACAAGACGGCATTCCGGACACACTCGGGCCACTATGAGTATTTTGTCATGCCATTTGGACTTTGCAATGCCCCCTCCACTTTTCAAGCTACCATGAATGACGTATTCCGGCCTTACTTGAGGAAGTTCATGTTAGTGTTCTTTGATGATATCTTGGTCTACTCCCACTCTATGGAAGAGCATGTCAAGCATTTGGAAGTTGTGTTATCCATCTTGCAGAAGCACCACTTCTTCATCAAGCCTTCCAAATGTGCCTTTGCCCAACCGGAGTTAGAGTATTTGGGGCACATCATCTCGGGAGAAGGTGTGAAAGTGGACCAAAGGAAGATTGAGGCTATGGTAGATTGGCCTCTACCCAAGAACATCTCGGCTCTTAGAGGTTTCTTGGGATTGATCGGGTACTATCGGAGGTTTGTGAAGAACTATGGCTTAATTGCAAAACCTCTAACCTCCATGTTGAAGAAAGGTGAATTTGAATGGACTCCGGAGTCAAGAGAAGCATTTGACAACTTGAATAGGGCCATGACTCAAACACCGGTCCTAGCACTTCCGAATTTCTCTATTCCCTTCGAAGTCTACACCGATGCAAATGGAGATGGCATCGGAGCGGTTCTTGTGCAACAAAAGAGACCCTTAGCCTTTCTTTCAAAAGCCTTGGCACCCATGAAAAAAGCTTGGGGAACATATGCAAGGGAACTATTAGCATTGGTGCACGCCGTCAAGGTATGGAGGCCTTATTTACTTGGTAAAAAGTTCACTATTGTCACTGATCAACAAGCATTAAGGCATCTTTTAGAGCAAAAGATTGTGACCCCGGAACAACAAAAGTTCTTAGTCAAACTCCTTGGCTTCGAATATGACATTGTATATCAACCGGGAAAGGAAAACAAGGTGGCGGATGCACTCTCAAGAAAGGAAGGAAGTCCTATGCTATTGATGGCCGAAGGAGAAGAGCCAACTTCCATGGCTCTTAGTGGGATGGAATGGCAAATATGGGACCAAATCAAGGAAGCCAACAAGCTTGATGCTCGGGCCATGGAGATCATTGAAAAGATTGAAGCCTCATCCGAAGGAGTGGCCAACTACAAGCTTAAAGAGGGACTAATTTTCTACAAGAGGTATGTCTATGTGCCAAATGTCCCCAACTTGAGAGCAAACATTCTTGATCACTTCCACAATAGCAAAGAAGGAGGACACTCGGGGTGGCTTCGAACCTACGTCCGAGTGAAGCAATTTTTTTATTGGGAGGGACTCAAGACCGAACTCAAAGCATTGGTGGCCGAGTGTGAGACTTGCCAAAAGATTAAATATGATTCAAGGGCACCAATAGGGCCTCTACAACCACTACCCATCCCAAACATGATTTGGGAAGGCATTTCGATGGACTTCGTGGAAGGATTGCCAACTAGCAAAGGAGTGGAAGTCATCTTTGTGGTGGTGGACCGGCTTAGTAAGTATGCTCACTTCATTCCTATCAAGCATCCTTACACGGCCAAATCGGTTGCTCTTACATTTATGGAGTCGGTGGTCAAGCTTCATAGCATTCCAAAGAGCATAGTCTCCGACCGGGATAGAGTCTTCATGAGCACATTTTGGAAGAAGCTATTCACACTTCAAGGGACCACATTGAAGGCAAATTCATCATACCACCCACAAATGGATGGACAAACGGAGGTAATAAAACGAACCCTTAAGCAATATTTAAGGTGCTTTTGTCATAATCAACAAGCCAAATGGGGAAGGTTTCTTGTATGGGCCGAATATTGGTATAATACTACCTACCAAGCTTCAATAAAAACAACCCCCTTTGAACTAGTCTATGGAAGACCCCCTCCGGGTTTACACCGACATGAAAGGGGAACGGCAAGAAGTGAAGAAGTAGAGCAAGCATTGACCGAAAGAGATGAAGCCGTAGCCAATGCAAAGAAGGAGCTCAAGAAGGCCCAAGAAAGGATGAAGAGATATCACGACAAAAACCGAAGAGAGGTAACTTTCCACCCTGGAAACTTAGTATATTTGAAGTTGCAACCTTACGCTCAAAAGTCCCTCAAGAGGAATTTCAACTACAAACTCTCTCAAAGGTATTATGGGCCTTTCAAAATATTGGAGAAGATTGGAGAAGTTGCATATCGGTTGGATCTACCCACCGCTTCTCTACTACACCCGGCCTTCCATGTATCATTACTTAAGAAAGTGGTGGGTGATCCTTCATTGATCAAGCAAGACCTACCCACCACTGATGAAGAAGGAAGACTATTGTTACAACCCAAGGAGGCTATCAAGTATTGTATATGGAGGAAAGGGAGAGAAAGAAGAAAGGAATGGCAAGTGTTGATCCAATGGAAAGGAATACCAAGAGAAGAAGCCACTTGGGAAGACTACGAGGAGATGATCCGGAGGTATCCACATTTTATCCTTGAGGATAAAGATATTCTTCAAGAAAGGGGGAGTGTTGAGGACCCCCGCAAACGCCGCCAACCAAGGAAGACATCGAGCCATAAAGAGGCCAACGGAGGCCAACTACATTACTTAGAGAGCCTTGGCCAAAGCTTTCATTCGGCCAAGCACACCCATGGCCGGCCCATACCATGCATGCCAAGCTCCGGCCAAGCACGCCCAACCTTGGCCGAGCACGCCGCGCATATGTCCAAGCCTCGGCCGAGCTCACCGCGCGCTTGCCGCGGCCAAATCCTGCAACATTGCATTGCTGCGGCGAGGTTCAGGCCAAAGAACCTCGCCAGCTACAGTGTGCCGAGCGAGATTCTGGCTGCCGAACCTCGCCAGTTATAGTGTGCCGGGCGAGGTTCTGGGCGCCGAATGTCACCAGCTACAGTGCCCCGTGCCCGCCAGCCCGCAACAGTTCGCCCAGGCGAGGTTCGGCCCAGCGAACCTCGCCAAAACCTGCGCCCGGCCGCCAGCACGCCCGGCGCCCGCCTGCACGCCCGTGCGCCCGCGCCCAGCCCACCCGGGCGAGGTTCAGCCTAGCGAACCTTGCCAAAACCTATGCCCGGCCGCTAGCACGCCCAGGCGCCCGCCTGTGCGCCCGTGCGTCCGCGCGCCCGCGCCCAGTCCGCCCGGGCGTGGATTGGCCTAGCGAACCTTGCTAGGACCCGCGCCAGACTCCTGCCGTGCGCCAGTCACCATGGCTGCCCGACCAATGGCACGCCGCGCGTGCCAGGCCCCCTGCCGCGCCCTGCAGCGCCCCAGCGCCCCTACCAGCGCCCCGCCTGAGGCCCTGCTGTGCCCCAGCGCCCTGCCTAAGGCCTGGCCGCGCCCCAGCGCCCTGCCCAAGGCCTGGCCATGCCCCAGCGCCCTGGCCAAGGCCCTGCAGCGCCCCAGCCAAGGCTCTGCCACGCCCAGCATGCCTGCCAAGGCCCTGCCACACCCCAGCAGGCCAGCCAATGGTCTTGGCCTGCCTTGGCCAGCCCTAGGCCAACCTTGGTCAGCCTTTGACAGCCTAAGCCTTTGCCAACCTAGGCCAAGCCTTGGCCAAGCCTAGGCCAAGCCTTGGCCGGCCTATGCCACCTACTAGCCACCTTCCTTTGAGTGTTTTGACCCCTCTTGAAGAGCCTATAAATATGTATTGAGGGAGCTTGGGAGAACATCTTTTTGTCTTAGTGAGTCCACTTGTATTTCGGCCTAAGGGCTTGGGAAAGCTTTTGCCTTAGTGTATTTGGTCTTAGAGCATGTTCTAAGACTTGGGCTAATGAGGACCAATCAAAGTTCCACTAGAGTGTTGTAACCTTGTCTTTGGGAATTAAATCAACCGTTAAGCGTTCCTCTACATAATTTGAGCTTTCTACTTGTGTCATCGGTTGTTTTTCTTCAAGCCAAGGGTCGGGCCAAGTTGCAACCAGTAGACCCGCCCCTTGCCTTGATTCCCACCATCACTTAGAATATCCGAACACCTTCCGGTTTACCCGCATTGGCCCAAAGCATCCATCTTCGAGGTGCGCACAAGGAGCACGGGACATAGAGTGGTGTGGAGGCTTCCGGGCCGAAAGCCACCCTCCATTAGGCGGTGGTAGCGGCGTTGCAGAGACGGCGGTGCGTTGAGGTGGGGCGGCGTTGTGCGCGAGCGAAGGCGGAAACAGCAAGACGGCGAGGGTGGTGCAGCACGAGAGGTGGAGTGGCGACGGATCTTGACGGCGGCAGGGGTGGTGAGGCCGAAGGGGCGATGGCTGCGGCGACTAAGGTGGAGCGGCGCGTCACGGGCGGCGGCGACGGCGGGCGAACAGGGGGAGAAGATGAACAGAGGTAAGGGTTTTTTTTTTTTTTGGTACGTGCAGTCACGTGCGTACCCCCTTTTTTTTCCTTTTTTTTCTTTTTTTCTTCTTTTTTTTTTTCTCTTTTTTTCTCTTTAACTCGGATCCGTTAGGATCCGGGTTATCGGGTTTGACCCGACCCTATACTCGTTACGGGTTTGTCATGTGAAATCACGTGCATTTTTTTTTTCGGGCTACCGGATTCGGGTTAACGGGTTTTGTAAATTACCCGTTAATCTTTTCTTCAACATCCCGATGGGTTCGGGAGGGCAGACCGATCTCCGCGGCGGTGGCTGCGGGCAAGGGCGGAGGTCGCGGCGGCTGTACTGGCGACGGGAGACTCCCGCAGACGGCGGCATCTGGTGGCGAGCCGACGGCAAGGCGGTCACGGCTCTGGCAGCGGCTTCTGGCAGCGGCCCCTCTGCAGATCCGACGTAGGTGGCTGATGGCGATGGTGGGCGCAGCGACGGGGGACCTGAGGCGACGGGCTGCGAGGATGGGAAGGAACGGCGGCATTGCCCCTTCGGGTCCAGCCACTGGCGGTGGTCACAGAGGCGCGTCCAATGGCTCTCGTGGGGTCGCGGCATCTTCTGTTGGCGGGCCAACGGCGGGATGACGCTATGAGGTGGAGGCAGTTGGCGCAGACACGACTAGGGCAGAAAGGAAAATCTTCCGGCGGGGCCCTTCCTTTGTTCTCTGTGACAACCGAGAGGGAGGATGGGGACCTGACCTCACTTCGAGGTGGTGACCGCAGGTGGCCTGCGGCGGTGAGCGGGAGTGATGGTGGTCGCGGGTGTGACGGGCGGTGGAGGATCCCGCGGCAGAGGTTTCTTTTTTTTTTTCGTTCACTGGTGAAACGGAGAGGGAGGAACCCCTTTCTTTTGAGTGAGAATCAAGTGGAAGAAAAGAATATGGATCGTGGCTTTGGCAGCAGGGGCAAAGCCGAAGCTCTGATACCAAGTTGATGTGGCACAACTACAGAGAAAGAGGAGAAAGAGGAAGAACAAGGAAGGGAGAAGGAAGAAGAGGTTATAGAGACGCAGGAAGAAAAGAAGGGGAGGAGGAGGAAGAAGAAGAACCAGGAGGCTAGGGTTTTTTTCATTCCATCATTAATTGCCTCATACATGATAGGGGTGGTCTTTATATAGACCTTACATATTGACCTAATTACATAAACTCAATTGACCAGTCTAATAACAAAATAATGAACCAAATTAACTTGACTAAGACAAAAGTAAATAATGCAATAAAAGAAAATGACTCGAACTCAAATGGACCCAATCCGAGTCTGACTCAATCTGGGGGCTCAGGATCATCTGGATGAAGGGCTCTGATGTGCCCATTACTTAATATAAGTTGTTCTTGTGAGCCAAGTATTACCTTAGCATGGCGCAGAGTCGATTAAACTTGAAACACACTTAACTAACGATGGTACATACTTAATTAACCTCGAAATACAGTTTTCTGTTCTGTGCACACAGTTTACTGTTTCCTGCATATAGGTATGGTTTCTTTGCACATAGTTAAGTTAACCATGCTATATTACTTATATACCAAGCTTACTAACCTAACTGCTACTCACTCATTATTTTTTTTCTTCTTCTTTTTTTTTCTTTTTTTTTTCTCTTCTTTTTCTTTCCTTCTCTTCTTCTTCTTTTCTTTTTATTCTTTTTCTTTCCTTTTCTTCTTTTTTTTTCTTTTCTTTTCTTGATATTGATAGATACAGTGGAAGAAAAGACAAAAAAAAGAAGAAAAAGAAAAGAAAAAGAAGAAAAGAAAAAAAAGAAGAAAAAGGAAAAAAAGAAGAAAAAGGAAAGAAAAAGAAGAAAAAAGAAAGAAAAAGAAGAAAAGAAAAGAAAAAGGAAGAAAAGGAAAGAAAAAGAAGAGAAGGAAAGAAAAAGGAAGATAAGGAAAGAAAAAGAAGAAAAGGAAAGAAAAAGAAAAAAAGAAAAAAAAAGAAGAAAAAGGAAAGAAAAAAAGAAGACAATTAAGTATTCTATGTGCACAATTAAGTTTTTCCTACACACAGACTTAATTGTATACAGAGAATACCTAACTGCATATAGATAGCCTTAACTGTGTGCATCATACAGTTAAGTATTCTCTGTACAGAATTAAATCTTTTTTGCACACAGTTAAGTGTGTATAGAGAATATTTAACTGTGTGCATCACACAGTTAGGTATTCTCTATACACAATTAAATCTTCTCTGCACACACTTACATCTTCTTTGTACACAGTTAAGTGTTCTCTGCATCACACAATTAAGTTTGTACAGAGAAAACTTAATTGTATGTAGAGAACATTTAATTGTATGCATCACATAGTTAGGTGTTCTCTATACACAATTAAATCTTCTCTGCACATATTTAAATTTTCTCTGCATACAGTTAAATGTTCTATACATCACACAGTTAAGTTAAATATTCTCTGTACACAATTAAGTCTTCTCTGCACACATACTTAAATCTTCTCTGTACACAATTAACTGTTCTATGCATCACACAGTTAAGTATTTTTTTTCTTTCCTTTTTCTTTTTCTTTTTTTTTCCTTTTCTTCTTTTTCTTTCCTTTTTTTCTTTTTCTTTCCTTCTCTTCTTTTCCTTTTTTTTCTTTTTCTTTCCTTTTCCTTCTTCTTTTTTCTTTTCTTTTTTTCTTTTTTTCCTTTTCTTTTTTTCGTTCATTTTTTTTCTTTTTCTTTTTTTCTTTCCTTCTCTACACAGAGTTAAGTATTCTCTGCATCACACATTTAAGTATGTGCAGAAAAAAACTTAATTATATATAGAGAACACTTAACTGTATTAAGTGTTCTCCATACACAATTAAGTTTTCTCTACACACACTTAAATATTCTTTTTCTTTCTTTTTCTTTTATTTTTTTTCCTTTTTTTCTTTTTTTCTTTTTTTTCTTTTTTTTCTACTTTCTCCTCTTGTGAGGCCGACAACGCCAAAAGGGGGCTGTGCCATGGTGGCAGCGGGAGGGGGCCCGGCCGCAGCCACTTTATTTATTTATTTATTATTTTATTACAATATATTATTTATTTATTTATTTATTCATTCATCACATATATATATATGTATTTATTTATTTATGGATTTATTTATTTATTTACTCTTCTTTTCTTTCTTTTTTCTTTTTCTTTTTTTAATTTTCTTCTTTTTCTTTCCTTTTCTTCTTCTTTTTTCTTTCCTTTTCTTCTTTTTTCTTTCTTTTCTTCTATTTTCTCCTCCCGTGAGGCCGGTGGCGCCAGAAGGGGGCCGGGCCGTGGCGGCTGTGGGAGGGGTCCAGCCGCAACAGCTTTATTTATTTATAATTATTTTATTTTATTAAAATATATTATTTATTTATTTATTTATTTATTCGTTCATTCATATATATATATATATATTGATGCATTTATTTATTTATTTATTTTTCTTTTCTTTCTTTTCTTCTTTTCTTTTCTTTTTTTTCTTCTTTTCTTTGTTCTTTTCTTTTATTCTTTTTCTTTTTTTTCTTCTTTTTCTTTTTTTCTTCTCTTCTTCCCTTCTTTTTCTTTCTTCTTTCTTCTCCTCCCGCGAGCCAGCGGCGCCGGAAGGGGGCCGGGCCGCGGCGACCGCAGGAGGGGGCCGCGGGAGGCAGGGCCGCCGACGGCGGCAGCCACGGCCGGCCAGCGGAGATCACCTCTCCTCCCACTAGGCCGGCGGCTCCGGAAAGGGGCCGGGCCGTGACGGACGTGGGAGGAGGGCGGGTTGCGGCCGGCGACGGCCGCAGGAGGGGGCTCGTGAGGGGGCAAGGGCGGGGCCAATCCTGGCGGCGCGGCCGCGGGAGAGGGCTTGGGAGGGGGCGAGGCCGTGGGAGGGGCGGGGCTGCAGGGGGGAGCTCGGGAGGGGGTAAGCCGGGGCCCGCGGCGGCCGCAGGAGGGAGCTCGGGTGGGGGCGGGGTCGCAGGAGGGGGCTCGGGAGGAGGCGAGCCGGGGCCTGCGGCGGCCGCAGGAGGGAGCTCGGGTGGGGGCAGGCCAAGGTCGGGGGGGTCTTTTTCTTCTCCTTCTGGGAATGGGAGATAAGGGCAGGGGCATTTTCGGCCTTTTCAAAAAAATAAAAGGGGCTCAAGGACCGGGAATTAAATTTGGTAAAGATATTGGATGGAAGATTTTAAGATCGGTCAACCGGAACTTTTTGTTATAGCAGGTCTTTTGGAGGGTGGGGAATTAATTACCGCAAATAATTATGCCGATAACTAGTGCCGTCAAACAGACTAGCTTAGATATGAATCCGTTCCGATACATAGATCAAAAAAATTATCAATTCAAACTCACTTATAAATAAAAAAAAATATAAATTTTTAACTCAATCTCAACATTATTTTATTAAATAGATAATTTAATTTCATAAACACGTGTAACTATGGGTAGATCCGAATGTTTATTGATAGACACGTGTAACTTTTTTTTAAAAAAAAGATATCATGGCACGACCAGAGGTGGACCCTTTTTCCCAACCACCACTATATAAAGTAAAAACCCTAATTAAAAGGAGAGGAAATAAAAGACACTGAAACGAAATATCTGAGATCTCTTATCGGTGTCTGCGGTGAGGAAGATGGGAGAGAAAGGGAAGGCGAGGGCGACGACGATGGATCGGGTGAAGTGGGTGGTGGGTTTGGGGTTCTGGGTGCAGGGATTCCGGTGCTTTCCGTGGCTGGGCGTCAACTTCTACCTCAAGGACGGGCTGGGCGTCCCCGCCTCCTCCCTCCAGATCCTCCAGAACTCGGCGAATCTCCCCATGGTCGCCAAGCCCCTCTACGGCCTCCTCTCCGACGCCGTCGCCTTCCGCGGCCAGCGCCGCCTCCCCTATGTCGCCCTCGGCGGTAAGCAAACACCCATCGCCACCGTCTCCACCTATTCTTTGCTTTTCTTTCCTTTTTTCGATCTATTTTCGCCGACCAAAAATAAAAAAAAACTCGTCGGAATTCTATGGAATCGATCGAGCACTTTGTCTCACCTTTCCAGCTGGGCTTGCGCGATTGGTCATCCCAAAGTCCTTCTCCAGGTTCGGAGACTTGTCCGTTTCGGTAAATATGAATGCCCGGAACTTTATATAGGGGTTTGGTACGGGTATCATATGGGAATGTTCCTTTCGGTGGAAGGTCTCCTCTGCTCTTTAATAACTTTGTAGCTTCTACCGTGACCCGAATTTTACCTGCTAGCAAGTGATTTTTTAACTCCAAGATAAACTGTGACTCGTTCGAAACATCCAAGAATTTTGATTCGCTGCTACATCATCAAGATATCAAACATTTCTGATATTGCATTAGCTTCATGGAATTGGACCCTCAAGCTTTTAATACAAAACAAGAAGTGACTTTGTTGTTATATTCTAAGGCAGCTAGGGGCAATTAACAGAAGTCATCTTGGAGTGGGATCTTGGTTAGGACTGGCCCTATGGCGTGAAATTTCTGCTTGCTTGTCTAAGAGTCCAAGCATATCCATTTATATAGCTGATATGTTTCTCTTTATTATTTATCTTTTTCTATTATTTTTATGTTTTGATTGTTTTTGGTTTGGAAGTCTGGAACTCGAACTAAGTGCGTAGAGACCATCAAAGATGTCAGAATTGAAACTGATTTCCCTTTGCCTAAATCAAAACTCGAAACATGTTTTGAAACCTTTGGCCACTGGTGATACATAATGGCAGATTGATTTGGTAGAAAGACTGACTGATGTGTTGCTTGGTCGGGATCGAGAGTTGAGGGAATTTTTTTCAAAGACCTTGATATGGCCCATGGTGTTCTGTGGATCAAAAATACCCAGCAATAGAAGTTTTAAAGCACGTAGTACAATCCTCACATGGATGACATAGTTGTAGTTCTGTTGCGGAGGATTGGGTTAGAGAATGTGGACAGTTCACTAGATAACGAGGCATGAGCAACAAACTTTTCTCTCTGAAAAATTAGACAAGAGAGGAATATTTTAATATGGCACAAGTGAATATTTTGACTTGTGAGGAAGGATTTCAAAAGGTCAATATTGTTCAATAATGTAACCTTATAGGTGCAGGAGGCAAAAGATTCATAAAACTTGCTTTAATTTATCTGTATAAGGTCATTGACATTTCGAAATGCAAGGGCAAAGAAAAGGAAAAGTTTCAGAAAGATGTATGGAATTTTAACAAGTTAGAATAGCTATTAACATCTGATAACTTGGTTGAGAGGGGATGGTCACACCTCAGATTCATGTCAAATGCATAATGAGGAGTTCTACACTGGCTTCCACCAATTTTGTGATTGTAGCTTCACAAAACAAACTTGGCAGCAACAAATATCATTGATCTTAGAACAGTTAGTGTATTACTATCGATAGGACGAGCTACAGTTTGAAGTTGGTAAATTACTGTTCAATAGTTGTCATTTGGTTGAACTGTTAGCAACCTTTTGCCTAGGAATCATGGTAGTTCAAATTTTATGCATGTCCATATTGAATATGAATCCAATATTGATGCTTGTCACATACTTCTAGGATATGCTTTTAATTTTGAAATTAGAAAGGACTTTGCATGCCTCTCAAATATGACTGAAATACTTCACCTATATGGCTATACCTCCAAATGGAAGGGTTTTATTTAATTTCCTTCTTTTCTTTTGTTCTTGATGAATATTGACCTTTTAATGATAAATGGTTAATTTTGGAGTTTGCAACATTGATGTTATTCGATAAAGTATGGATTAGAATATATGTATTTGAAAGATGACTAAATGATAGAGTTTGTGGATGTTGATACTATTGCCTAAAGTATGAATTCTACTATTTTGATAACCCACTATGCTTATGGATGCTATTTTACATCCTAAATAATACAGACACATAAATTTACATATACAAGCTATTACACATGCGCAAAACCCTGCACACACACACACACAGAGAGAGACAGAGATTGCCCCTATCATATCCTACCTTTTCATGATTTCTTGTGCCTTTGTATCTGTATTGTATCTATCTGCATCTTGTGTTCCTGTCCATGTTTCATGGTTCTTGACATAAATATTTACCTTCTAAAACTTTGATGCAAGTATCTCAAAGTTTTGAAGAATTCAGGTTTTACTGTGAGTACGTTTAGGGGACTTTAAGTGGACAAGCGCGATATGCAATTAGAGAACTATTTGATTATTTGGTTAGTTTCCTAGCATTCAACACAAAGTCATCATCTTTCTGCACATATTAACGTAGATTAAGCCTCATCGCACTTATTGAGCACATTTATAAGTGTATACAATGAGTTGGATTACTTGAAAGGTCATTTAACTCTCAAGAGAGGAGTTGCTGATTGCTGCCAAATGGCTTCAACTCACTTGAGTAGCTCCAAGACACATGTTTCTTAGATACGTTCATTACATTAGTTGGCCCTCCTGTAAATCAGGATAACCCTGAGCTTGTTCTGATGCTAGAAACTGTTTGCACCATATTGCGCATCTAATATGTTTCTTCGCATAGTTCAGTTATCAGATATTGTATTATGTCTTGTACCCTTTCTGTAATCTTCACATAGCACTCCAGTAACACTGTCATGTGCAGCTCTGTTGCAGGCAGTCTCATGGTTAGCAATCGTTCGTCTCCCTGAGTCCATTTCTATCGCCAGTCTCACTCTCTTCCTCCTCCTAGGGAACCTTGGTGCATCTATAGCCGAGGTTGCCAATGATGCCATCGTTGCTGAGGCTGGCAAGCAATTGCGGTCTCCATCTGCGTCAGGCCAACTACAGTCTTTTGCATTGATGTCTTTTGCCTCTGCTGGCGCCCTTGGCAACCTCCTTGCTGGGATTGCTATCAACTTTCTTGCTCCCAGAACCATGTTCCTCCTCTTTGCCCTGCTCCTGGTTCTCCAGTTCTTCACAACTGTTGCTGTCTCTGAGAGCTCCCTCAACCTCCCCAAGAAGCCAGGCAATTCATCAAAATCTTCTAGCATCCGTAAACAGCTCTCAGAGCTAATGATTGCTCTACGGAAGCCAGAGATCTCCCGCTCGATTGCATGGTTCTCGGCATCCTATGCCATGGTCCCGCTGTTAATTGGCACCATGTTCTTCTACCAGACCCAGCATTTGAACCTTGACTCATCTGTGATTGGCTTCTCCAAGGTCTTTGGACAGGCTGCGTTGATGGCTTGGAGTGTGGCCTATAATAAACAGTTCAAAAAGACCCCTGCAAGGAAAGTCTTGTCGGCTCTGCAGGTTACCATAGCACTCTTAATGGTGTCCGATGTGTTGTTTGTAAAGGGGTTTTACCGGGACATGGGAGTGCCAGACTCGGTGTATGTGGTGATCTTCTCAGGCTTGCTAGAAGCTTTGCTTCAGTTCAAGGGACTGCCATTTTGTGTTCTTATGGCACAGCTGTGCCCGCCTGGGTGTGAGGGGTCTGTTATGGCATTCCTAATGTCAGCATTGGCTCTTGCAACTATTGTCAGCGGTTACCTTGGGGTTGCACTTGCTGCATTCATGGGTATAACAGGGACTGACTTCTCGGGGCTCCCTGTTGGCATCTTGATACAGGCAGCATGCGCGTTGCTGCCCCTCTGTTGGTCATCATGGATCCCGGATAGCGGCCAGCCTGAGAAGAAAGAAGAGTAGTTTGCAATGGCGCAGGGGCGATCAGAGCTGATTATTCTTTTCAATTGTTTTGGCGTCGAAGTATGCATTTTTCTTGCCATAATTATAATACAGAAACAGAGAAGTTCATGACAGGAGGATTCCACCTGGAGATCCATGATGAACCAATTGTTGGATTGTCATGCAGGCATGCCAAACTTTTTCAGAAGTCTAATTTCCTCCTGGCTACTACTCTGAAAACTTTTGTTCAGCAAAAAATAAAGATGACCAATATTGTGGTTCTGGGAGTGATGTGAGACGACATATTATTAGCGTACTCGTGGAGCTTCCACATGGACAACAGGAGCAGCAGAGGAAGAAATCAGTTTGGAACCTTCTATGGTTTATGTTTGAAGTGGTAATAATGACCAAAATAACTTTTATTATGGGCAAGCCAACAAATGGATATAATATATGATTAAAATTTGATATTATATCCATGATAGACAATGCAGGAGGCTTTCATTTACCATTAGTGTATGTGGATTTTTTTTTTCCGGGATTTTATGGGTTATAATTTTGTTAATTCTTGTTCTGTTTGATTAGTTGAGGTTTGAAGAGTTTTAAATCAGAGATTCTTGGTTGTTTTTTAAAGTAGGGTTTAGTTTTTGGGGAAGGAATTGGGCACATCCAATCCAAGTTATAAGGTTAGCCTAGGATGATGAAAGTAGAAAGATTGAAATCAGATCACAATCTAAGAGGTGGCGGACTCTGGAGTGCTAAAAGATCTTGACAATCTAAGAGCGGATTCCATGACATTCGACTGAAGTTATGGAATGCTAATCCTTCTTTTCTCTCTCCCGCTTGCACCCCTTCCCTTCTCCTCCAACTCTTCTCCCACTGCCACTCTCTCTTGCACGCATTCATGAAAGCTTTAAATGTAAATTTGGAATCTAATCTTTTCCTAACTATCCTAAAGGCTTGCATGTATAAGATATCTAAGTTTTTGCCTAACCTGCTATGCTTGTACAAAACCCTAGAATTCCCGGTAACCATATGGGTTTTAGCTTCAATCATTGATTAGAAAATATTAGAAAATCTATCATAACATGAGATGTAGTCGTTACCCCCCTTCGGCCCGTGGCCTCGTCCCCCTCAGGGGGATTTACTTATTCGCGCACACAATTTCGGTAGGCCAATTGCTGTGCCGTAGGAAAAGAGAAGTAGAACTGCTCCCACCAAATCGATGACCCAACGGGGTGGTATTCCAAGCGATCGACCGATACTGGCTCCATACGGATACAAAACACTGTATGGAACCCGAACCTTGCAAACTTAGGTTCGGGAAACTTTAAAGATTTCTGGGGAAGGGAGGTTATTTGCTGGCTTTTGGTTATAGAAGCAGTTAGATTGACTTCAAAAATACATGTACTGTGCATTATGAGGCACCTAATTATATATGTAATTAGTTCAATCTGCTTTCTTCCCTATTCCCCCTCCTTTCTTAAGACTTCGCTTTGGTCTTTTATGTAAACTTTCTTCTACCGTTCCCCCTCCTTGTAATCTTTGCTCCTCCCTAGACTCCTCCCTTTTCTCAAAAGAAAATAATAATAATAATAATAAGTACATGGTACTGTTTTGCTTCACTTGAATTCTTGCATTGTCCCATTCATGTCCAATTACAATCCCTTAAAAAAACTTGAAGATCATGGCTGATTTTTTTAATTGAAAACTATTACATGGTACATGGTCCGATTTTTTTTATCTAATTATAAGGAATTTCTGCAACTGATATATTTTTTTTCTACCAAGATGTGACTTGAATTTTTCTCTAGCATGGCTGCATGGCCAACTTGTGCACACATCGTCCTAGATGTAAAAATTTGATCACAAAGGACTAGAGCCACTCCCTGGGTCTTAAGACTCAAACTGCAGTACCTCAGAAAGGAGACAAGTAATTAAGGTCCCCAAAGCTAAAGGCATTTGTCCTCATCAATTGAAAGGGGAATGACTTTGGGTTTGGCCGCACAGTTTTGTGCCCCACCAAGCTTGACTTACGCCTTAGTTAGCTGCACCGAAACAAGAGTAGGGCCAAGCAAGGCCTAGGATCCATCCAGAAGAAATGAAACAAAAGATACGGTAGAACTAGGACAGTTATTGTATGAGGTCTACCCAATGCTAGATGCAGAGGCGCATAATAGCTGAATTCATCGAACCCAGGAGATCATGATCTTACGCCGAATTCATCGAACCCAGGAGATCACGATCTTACGTCGCTATCATGTAGTGACACGTCACTCTCATGTCATGAAATATCTCAAAGTTCGAAGATCTAATAATTTATGTATGATTGCTACCAAATGTAACTTATGAATAATTTTGGAATTTCAGGTGTCTTTTTGCAAGCGCTTGCCATGTTTCATCATTTGTTTGAAATTATTTGTGGATATCCTGATTTTCTAATGGAAAATTATGAATGATTTTTCATTATAATCAGATAGGCTTAAGTATAGAAATGAATGTCCTTCCATCCTCAAATGCATTGGCCAGCCATCACGGTCCTATACAGTGTATCCTTCTAGGGCGAGTATAAAAAATTATAAATATATATATATATGACTTAGATCTGATCTAAAGACTCTTATCAGGGATCCCTAAAACTAATGGCGCGATGGACTTAAAGGAGAAAGAAGTCAGCTAGATTGAATGCAGAATTTTTCATGCATGAACTAGGGTTCCTCTCTTTTCTTTTCCCTTTTTTCTTCTTCTTTTTCTCTCTTTTTTCCTTGAATTCGACCACCAGCTGATGGAGGTCCTTTTAATGTTGCTCTCCCACCTAACTTCATGCCAACCATCCCATATTTGTGGAGGATTTTGTGGGGTTTTGAATTTTGAATTCAAAATTCAAGTTCATGTGCCATTACATGATGAAGCTTGATCTAATCTAAACCATTCATCATGTTGCCACTTTCCTCTTTCAATTTCGAAATTCCCATGCCCCTAATCAGATTAGAGGGTCACGTGGTGATTTTGTGGTGATTAAATTCGAAATTCAACCTTAATTAGAAATGAGATAAAGATAAGGATGACATATGTCTTGAAAAGAGAGAATTTGATCTTATCCAATTCTTTTCATGAATTTATCTCTCCATTTCGACCCATCTAATGATGAAAGAGGTCCCTGATGTTGCCAAGTGTCCCATGGCACCATTAAATAAATTAAATTAATTTTTAATCACATTAAAAATCAATTTATGGCGCCTTGCATGGATATGTGACAAGTGGATTTCAAGATCCGAACAGTTTCAGATCAAACCCATTTAATTTAATTAAATCCTAACAATTAGAATGATCCAATTACCATGGGTTGAACCTAATCCAATTAGGTCAATCCCTAATTAAGCATAAATTTAATCTAATTTAATTTGGTCAACCTAAGTCCTCTTGATTCAGACCTAATCCAATCAGGTCAAAAACCCTGATTGAGCCCAGAATTGAATCTAATTCAATTTGGCTCATCCTTAGTCTAATTTCTCAATCCAATTGAGTTCATTAGCAATCTAATTACTAATTAATCCTCCGATAATTACTTTAATTATTTTATAAGATAATTTGCCAATCAAATTGACCAAATTACCCCTGAATGATTCTTAATTATTCATCAGTCTTCTTGATCAATCAGGAATCTTCTATGCGTGTGACCTCATAGGTTCGAACCTAAGCCGGTAGTATAGGAACGACTTCCTACACTAATCGATGTGACCATCTAGCAATGGTACCCGACGTCCGGATAGGCCGAATATATGCGAAGCAAATATTCTGGAACCCTAAACTATGGTTACTGTATAATTCAATCCCTCTGACTCCTAATGCCAGGATGACTTAGAGCTCACTGTCAACCCTATAATTAGTACATCCATTATGTGATTAACTTTAGATATCCCGTGACTCCTCACTGGGATTACCCTGGCCAAGGTTTTGCTAAATTAATCACAAGACATTATCTCCTGTTTCCAGGAGGGATCAATTCCATCTTAACTCACAACTGACTACGCAAGTACTTGACTGCACCCAGTGACCTTCCGTCACTGAATTAGAAATTCAGGTAGTCCGGTACCAAAGTACAATGAGTTGCTTGCTAGTCACAAGTTGCGGTCTCAGGTCAGAGGGCCAAACTTATACCCATATCCACTCGGAACATCTCTTGACAGTAGAGCGTTCCGGAATTGGTCACGTTCAGTGAAATGTACTCCTACACTTCACGTGTGTGGCATACCAGTGTCTCCACACTCCTTGGTTAAAAGGACAACCAACGTATATGTCACACAACGACCTAATCTTGATAATGTTGTCGTCCTTGTAACAACATATCATTTGGTCGCGAACTAGTTTAAGGACTCGAAGATAAATCCTCCTTTATCATTAATAAGTCCTAAGGACTTCATCATATAAGAGTTCATTTGAAGATGTAAAATGATGAATAATGCCAAATAATACTTTATTAATTTGTCAATTCATTTACAAAATTCAATCATCAATATGCTGACGATTGACATTTAGGATATAATTCCCAACAACTCCCAGGATCCTGTGCGAGATCCCGTTCATCACAAATGAACGTATTTTAAAATCATCGTTCGTAGATAGATTAGGATTAAATACTTTTACATAATATTAGGAAGATCAGATCTTCACCTTGTGCGGGTAGATATTCACCGTAATCTGATGATCGTGGTATTTGTTGGAAGGTTCACTTGAAGCCGCACACGCGTCCGGTCTCTACGGATATCCACACGAGGCAGAGGACCAATCCAAACTCTCTAATCTCCCCGGGGTGCTAGCTCCCTTGCAGGGATATGTTTTGATGGCTGAAATTCTCTCTTTTGAATCAACTCTTGATTGCCTTAGAGAGGAGGAAGAAGGATAGATCAAAAGGAAGAAGGCAAAACCCCTTTGCAGTCTTTTCCTTTTTCTTTTCTTTTGGAACCAAAGAAGAGAGGGAGGAAGGGCTGCATGCCTCCTTCCTTTTCTTTGCTTGCTGGTGGCTGAAACCCAAGAGGGAGAGATGGGTTCACGGCACAAAAGGGAGGAGAAAAATCCCACGTACTTCCAAAGGAGGGGATTGTCAAGCGGGCCCAAGAGAGAAAAGATGGGTCACCTGCCACCTATCTTTCTTCTCCTTTTTTTTTTTTTTTGCAGCTCCAAGGAGGCTGAAGGGAGGGGGTTCACGGCTGGATCATTGGAGAGAAGGAGAGAATACGGCACATAAGGAATATCATAAGAGGGGGGGCCTCTCCTTTTTTATTCTTAGCCCTAGCGCATGAGCTCCTAACTTTTAGGAGCTCATGTTTATCTTGAAGGCCAAAGGGGAGGGGCGTACGCCCCTCCTCCTTTTCTTCACGTAATTTTCAAAGGGAGGGGCGTACCCCTCCCTCTTCTCTCCTCTTCCCACACGCCCCACTTAATCAAATTAAGTGGGGTGGGGCCTCTTCATTGGGTGTCTAACTATAGTAGTCCAATCCTCTTCTAAAGAGGATTAGGTGAACCCAACCTAATCCCTATGAGTCCTAATCTAATTAGGAGTCATCTTAATCTATTAGACTAAAATTAATTATGACTTAATAAAATCCTAATCCAATTAGGACTCATTCAATTCTAGTCCTAATCCAATTAGGACTTTAGAAATCCTACTCCAAGTAGGACTCTAATTTAATTTGAAATTCTAATCCAATTAGGATTCTTAGAATCCTACTCCAAGTAGGACTCGTGTCTAATATGATTAAGTCCAATTAATTAAATCCAATTAATTAAATTACAGTCAAATTACAATTATTCCTTCTTCAACTCACTAACTCTTAGTGGGTTTACCAATTATCAATCAAATTGATAATTATAAATTATTTGTGATTCCAAATCATAATTCAAACATCGGATCGGTCAATACCTCTAATGTGTGTGATTTCATAGGTTCTATTCTGTCTAGTAGTGAGATATATTGCGATCTCTATCACAATATCATTGAAAATACTTCTCAATGGGTTGGAACAATTCCAACTCAACTCACCAGGGATCATCGACCATCAAGATGGTCCCTGTGAGTCTCACCATCCACCAGTGACACCTAGCAGCATGTAGTGGCTACCCAGCAGAATGAAATGATGAACCCCTAGGTGCAGTTATCATATGATACAGTCCTTCTATCGTGGATCCCTGCAGGACGGAGGTCATGGATAACTCGTCAAACCCCATCGTCTGTCATATGTCAAGATTTATTCGACTTAAGTTCGTGAGTGGAAAACTCCTTTTCCACTGTACATACTACCCCGGCCGAGGATTTACGAACTCAGTCTCATAAATCATATAGGATCTCTCCTAATCTATCAAGGTCGATAGATTCCATCTAGGTGCATACCCTACTCCTACAGTGAGCCTACTGCAGCCAATCTACACTACAAGGACCCATATGGCTAGAGACCATGTATACGTGCAGTCAAATTGCAATAACCTCACTGTGAATAGCCGAAGCACCGCAGGTCAAAGGACTAGTCACACTACTGCAATATCAAGCAAGTCACTGACGAGTGGATAGACATCCAAGTGACTTCTTGTCTTGGTCACGCTCAGTACCCTTGTTCTCTAATAAGCACCTGCACTATCACTTCAGTGTCCCTACACTGTGGACTCGAGTCTCATCCATCCATAAGAAAAGCGATCCGTGCACTGATCTCATCAGATCGATCATCGTCCTTCTGATGATCCATCGATCAGGAGCAATTCAGGAATTAATCACCAATGACACATGCCTCAAATTCTCAACTCTTGAGAATATGCGTCATCATCTTATTAATTCCTTGGGCGATTCATGGACACATAAGAACATGAATGATAAGAATGCCCAACTTAATAAATTCATAATTAGGTCAAGTACAAATTTATGTCCCAGAATATAATAATGCGTCAGCCAAATTGGCTTCTAGGGCATACTTCTAACAATCTCCCACTTGCACTAAAGCCAATCAGCCATAAACCTAAAGCCCCATCTTCTCAAGATATGCTTCAGTTTTCTGCTGACTTAGCTGCTTAGTGAATGGGTCCACCACATTTTCTGTGGAGTCTCCTCTCTGATCCTCTACTTATTTCTTTACGAGGGAGTCGCTTATCAAGGTTAAACCGCTGTTTCATGTGCTTAGACTTCTGGTGAGATCTTTGGCTTCTTAGCTAGTGCTATGGTGCCTATGTTATCGCATTAGAGTGTTATGGCATCTGATGACATTACACCTAACTCTGCAATGAACTTCTTAAACCAGAAGGTTTCCACTACACCCTTAGAGAAGGCTTAACATTCAGCTTCTAAGGTAGAATCTACAATGATCAGTTGTTTGAAACTCTTCCAATTTACTGAACCACCATTGCACATATTCTGATGTAGACTTTCTATCATCAATATGTGTGCATCCTTCTACCTTCAACTCTGATCTTCTCCCAAAGACCAAGAACACGTCCTTAGTTCTTCTCAAGTACTTAAGACTGTTCTTTACAGCTATCCAGTGCTTCTTGCCTGGATTTGACTGATACATGATCGTGACACTCACAACATGTACTATATCAAGTCACGTATATAGCATGGTATACAGGAGGCTCCCTATAGCCGAAGCATAAGGGATCTTGCTGATCCGATGAATCTCTTCAGATGTGTTGGGGCACTTCTTCTTGGAGAGATTTATCCCATGCCTAAGGGGTAATAATCTCCTTTTAGAGGTTTTTCATGCCGAACCTCTTCAGCACTCTCTCTATGTACATATTCTGTGATAGGACAAGCATCCTCTTAGATCTATCTCTATAGACCTTAATTCCCAAAATATAGGATGCTTTCCTAAGGTCTATCATGGAGAATTCCTTAGACAATCAAACCTTGACCTAAGTCAGCATGGGAATATTATTCCCAATTTGAAGGATATCATCCACCTTGACCTAAGCCCTCCCACTAACCTTCTTATAAACACATGGTTCTTCCTCGTTCTTGATGAAATCAAACGATTTGATTACATCGTTGAAACGAGTGTTCCAACTCCAAGATACTTGCTTTTGTCCATGGATGGACCTTTGCAGCTTACATACTTTGTGATCACCATCACAATATCATGATATGCTGCAACAGCAAACAATATTCGAATGTACTTCAACAATGCTACAGGTGAAAAGTATCCTTATAATCAGTGCCTTTGCACTAACTATAACCTTTCGCCACTAGTCTTGCATATATATATATATATATATAGGGCGCAGGCTTGTAGACGCATCAACTTGCACTTATATGGACACTTTCTAAGCTAAGGACAATCTCTCAAGTATATGTTAATAATTAGGATCTGTTTTTCTTTTCTTTGTTGGTACCTCTCCAGAAAATGTGCTATGTTGCACTAAGTTGCTTTAATACAAATATATATATATATATATATATATATATATATATATATATATATATATATATTCTTGTAATATTATTTATCCAATTCACCACTTTTTCATAAGCTCTGGACTTTTGTGTTTATTTTTTAATGATTATATCTTTTTCAAATGCTACTAATACCTTTAGGTTGGCATTTTTGAAATCGATCATGATCTCAATGCTCGGATATTTGATAAATACCACGGAGATATATATGTGATATCTTAATATACATATCAAAACCCAAGTTGATTTCGAAATTTAAACAATTAGCAAAGCTTTGGGCCGGATTATACATATCAATCTTTCCTTTTTACACTATTTATCCAAAGTAAATTTAAATAGTTCTAATGTGGTTGTTTATATATATGTCGTCATCCAGACGTATATCATTTCGTAAGACTGTAGCATTTTTTTTTATAATTATTTTTCTCCACCAAGTATTCTGCATAGCTGATTTGCGAGCCTTCTATAACCAAAAAAAAAAAAAAGAAAAAAAAAAGAGAGGAAGAGTTTGAATGAAAATAAAAGAAGCCAGTGCTCTCTCTTGTCACTTCGTCCTTCAGTTCCCTCTCAGAAAGAGGCACGAATCCATTGAACCAGGCCTAAGAAACTTGTCGCCTGAAAATGACAAAACTAACCACGTCAATCACGTCATGGCCCTACACATTATGTGGGCTCTACAGTCATCGGCTCAAAGCTAATGACCCTAATTGCCCCCTTCCTTCACCCTTCCACTCTTTAAAAAGCTCACCACCACACCCCACCTCGCCACACCAAAACCACACGCAAATGGCAGCTCACCCGGCCGGTACCTGCACATTCCGATCATCGGCTGCTCGTAAGGTGGCCGACGACACCGTGGTTTCCGTCGATGCCTCCGCCTTCCTCCTGCCTCACCACCGGAATTCACAAGATCATGCATTCGTCCAAGCCAAGGCTCGGAAGCACGAGTGTTCGATTCGATGCTTGAAGAGAGTGAAGCTGTTGCTGGCCAGAGATTAATTGTTCGCCTGCATCATACCTTGTTAACAAGGCAAAGGAGCTTCGGAGCCGGTATTTTGGCCATGAGGCTGGGGCTGAATCAGAGGTTGGGAATGCATTGATGGGCATGGAACCATATTTGTCTATTCCGGTTGTGGTGCCAGTTACTTCCAATATTGTGGTTTAGAAATAGATGTCAAAGGTGATCATTATCCTTGAATCCTTTCATACATGAGCTCTTGGATAGGTGAATATGAATGGAATCTTGTGATCTGCTTAATGCCTGCACATCACTAAGTACCTCCCAAAACTCTCCAAATGTTAGCAGCAGTTTGATCGAGCTCAACTTGCTGCAACACAATTGTGAGCATGATAGTAACAGATCTCAAATGTTAGAACCTTTGATCTTGGCATTTTTATAAATCTCACTTTAAGCCAGACAATGCTCGACTTTGAGTTGATTGTTTTTTTTTTTTTTTTTTTTGAACAATTGCCCAAGAGTTTAATTATCTTTGTTATAGTTATCGTGAGTGATATGGCTCGGATTTGCTGCATGTTAAAATCACGCTAGCCCACTCAGCTGACCAATGGCTAGGTGCACTACAAAAGAAAGGATATCTCCCGGCTCTACCGACGCTTTTAAGCGTCGGCGAAGTTCCAGCCCACGCACCCCAAAGCGTGGGTCAGACGTCGAGCAGGTGGGCGTGGGTCCGATTTTTGCCGACGCTAAGAGTAAGCGTCGGCAAAAACATAGCTTTCTCGACGCTAATAAAAGCGTCGCTAAAAGACTGAAAGCTGACGCTTATAAGCGTCGCTAAAAGTCGGTTTTGAACGACGCTTTTTAGCGACGCTTAAAAGCGTCGCTAAAGGACCCAAAGCCGACGCTTATAAACGTCGGCGTTAGCCACCTGTTTTTTTTAAAAAAAAACAGAGTAACACTAATTGCCTCAGCCTCTGTTGCCGAGGCTTCAACCAAATATTCCACACCTTTGCTCAGTCTCCTGCGCCAAAATCAATCCTAAGTCAAATATAACTTGAGGAAAATTATGTTACGTGAACAATAGCGACTCTAAGTAAATTTAGACAGCATTTGAACTAGTCCTGGCACTGGGTGTGCCGAGACTGGTTCGCATGTAACTTGAGGTTTATGGAATGTGAGAACTTGGGGAAAAAAGATATTTGTGGAAAAAGGCTCTTTCAAGAGAGGAACAGCAAGCATCCAAATCTGGAAACCCTGCTGTTGGCAAAACTGGAGGTGGGCTTGGAGTAGCGGTGGGGACGGCGAAGGGGGATTTCCCGCTACCTCCAGATCTCGGTGCCGGTGTCGTTCTTCTGTTGGGTTGGCGGTGGCAGATCGAAGGTGGAGGCAGGGGAGGCTTCGATTCGGACCGGAACCTGTTGCTGCAGCGGCACCGGATTTGGGGAATGAACAGCTGCCATCTGGTGATGAACCGGAGCCGGTGCCGGAGTGGAGATCTTGGCTGAGTCAGATCGGGCGTCGAGAGAGGCCGTGTGGAGGGTAGCGTTGTGGTACCAGATGCGGAAGTAGATGGACATGGCCTTGGAGGAGGGGATGATGGAGTACCTACTGCGCTCCTGAATGGTCTCGAAGGCGAGGCGGCCGACAAGGAGGCGGATGACGTTGTTCTGGGCGAAGAGGTCCAGACGAGCGGGGTGGTTGGCGGCGAGCTCGGCGACGGCCCAGGCGGCGGCCGCCTGGGCGCTCATCGGCCCCCCTTCTTGAGGAGCTTGGTGAGGGCAGAGCAGACGCCGGCGTGAAGCAGGCTGTGGACGCCCTCCGGGTCGCGGCCGAGAAGGCCGAGGGCGCGGGCAGCGTTCTCCTAACCGTCGGCCCGACCCTCCTTGACGAGGCGGAGGAGGTGCCCCACGCCGTCCTCCTTGATGATGAGCTTGGTGGTAGTGGAGGTTGTCGCGGGCCAGGGAGGCGAGGTCGGCAGCGGAGCAGGGGCAGCAGCGTGGGATCTCAAGACGGGTTGCGGCGGACGGTGCGGGCCATGGTCGATGCGGCTCGGGCAATCCGGCAGTTCCGGCCGGCCGGGTCGTGGGACTCGGGCTCGCGGATCGCGTGACATGGGTGCTCAGGGATGATGATCGGAGCTCGGAAAGCGAGATGGGGAGGCGATCGGAGCTCGGGGACGCCGATCGGAGCTCGGGAAGCGAGATAGAGAGGCGATCGGAGCTCAGGGACCCTTTTGAATGAGAGGAGAGGAGACGAGACGAGACTTTTTAAGGCAGCTAGGGCATCAATCGAGAGGGTTGGAAAGGATTTGGCCTACGACGACGCTTATAAGCGTCGTCGTAGGTCCAGCTTACAGCGACGCTTAAAAAGCGTTGTCAATTCTAAAGATGTACCGACGCTTTTTAAAAGCGTCGGTAAAATTTAGCGCTGATCAAAACTATCCCGACGCTTTTCCCTAGCGTCGGAAAAAAAGCGTCGGAAAATCTACCTTTTCCTGTAGTGGTGTCATGTGGCATATAGAATCAATGGCCGAACAAGTCTCCGAGCGACTAGTGCAGATAGTACAGCATAGTGCAATCTCGATACTCGAGATAAGAAAGGATGCTGCCATCCAAAATGGTTGATAAGGAAAGAGCATAATAGCTCGTGTGGAGATTACACGGCCAGAATTGCGACGGACCCTCACTCTTCTCGTTATATAAACCATATTAATTAGAGGACTCCAGATATGGGATTTTTCACCTCGCTCTTACCTCATTACTCTTCTCAGATCTCTACTATTCATTCTTCAAACTTTGCCTGACTTAAGCATTTGAGGATCCCTCCCCAGACATGTTCCAGCAATCTCTGGTCGCTTCTCTTTGGTTGCAGGTTAGCTCTTATACCGTGCATCCCACTTCGGTCGAGTAATGCGGGCCGGTCTCCATCCGCCAGATCACCAACTCTTTCAAGTCGGATTTTGGGCGGCAATAGTGAGATTTAACTCCATAAGAGGTTTAACAGTATCTATCCATAATTAGCACAGATTTGTGGATCAATAGTGAGATTAATGTGGAACAATTGCAGAATGAGATGGATTTCTGTGGGATGAAAAGGAATGAAAACCAAACAACCATATAAAAAATATCAATGATGAATAATCATCTAAAGAAAACTATAAATTGATCGGGTTGCCTCCTTTGTTGCGCATCATTTAGGAGAGTTTTGCTGGGAGAGTCATGTGTCTACTCTCTCCCCTCTTAGTCGACTTCTTCTTTTTGATCTTTATAGATGTACTCACATATAGTATGAGTTACCATTGTATCCAAATATATATAAAGGAGAATTTAGAGATTTTTTAGCCAACCACTTTAGCTCAGCAGGCTGACCTCCTCTCCACCGGCAAGAAGTACGTACAAGGTTTTAAACATGTATGACGGTGGTGGCATGTCCAAGTGACATATTTACACTATATATGCTCGCTTCTTCCGTTCTTTACTTTGAGCATATGAACTTTTGCAAAGGAGATATTATGGAGATATATTATCATTTTATAACTTGTGTAAAAAAAAAAAATTGTAGCTTCACCTGACCTGCTCCATCCAATCTATCTAACTCTATCTGCCAGTTTTGCCCAGTGCTAAGGCAAGTATGGGGAAGATATGGATAATGGCCTATCCAATCCCCGTTGCCATCACTAACCTTTCATCAAAATTGGATGAGAGAACCAGTTTCAATAGTAGGCCCCTCTAATCGATTAATTTCTCTCTCTAGCTAGTTAATTCACTACTAGTTTTGTAGTACTTATTGCCCCTTGCCAGTTGCCATCACTACCTTTCATCAAAATTGGATGAGAGAACCAGTTTCAATGGTAGGCACCTCTAATCTATTAATTTCTTTCTCTAGCTAGTTAATTCACTACTAGTTTTGTAGTACTTATTGCCCAGCAGAAACAACCATCTATAAAGGATCTTCATTAGGGCAATCAATGGGCTATAGGAACCCCAAGCAGCTTGTCCAATTTCGTGCTTAGCCCTCTAAGCTATTATTTTCATGCTATTATTATTCCCTTTTTCATTGAATACGGGAGGGTGGTGTCAGGGACTTGCAAACATGAAAAGAATAAACTCTACGTAAATTCCTCCCAACAAAGGATTCTAGCAAGCTTCTTGATAAACTAAAAGAATCTTTTTCTATTGCAAAGAGATAATCAATAAACAAAAAAGATCAACCATATTGTTGATAACCACCTAAAAGGGCTATTCTTTGGGACCTTCCAGATCTCTTATTTGTGATGGTTAATTGCTTTCTGATGGCCCGTATAAGGGGACACTCTGCACAAGCAATTCGGAGAATCATTGAGGAGTACTGTAGGGCTTCCGGGCAACAGGTGAACCTGGCCAAGTCAGCTATTTGCTTCAGCCTAAGGACCAAGCCACGGCTGAAGGAAACTATCATAGATATTCTGGGGGTGGGCGAGTAGGAGGGCACCATGAGATATTTCGGAGTCCTTATTGCTGGGCGGCATCTTCATAGGGGGGATTGTTTAGTTGTGGAGATGAATATCATGCACATGTTGGAGGGATGGCAGGCGAGTGCTCTTTCTATGATGCATAGAGTCACACTGGTCAGATTAGTTTTGAGCTTGATCCCTGTCTTTTTGCTGTTCAACACCTTCGTATAGCTGGCACTGCTAAGGACATTGGAGCAGTTGTTTTAGAGCTTCATCTAGGGCAGGCGAGAGAGAGACGGCAGCATCCACCTGCTTACTTGGGATGTGATCTGTCAGTCGACTAGTAGTGGGGGGCTGGGCATTCACTCTTTACTACTAGGCGAGAGATCTTGGCGACTAGGCATGCAGTCATGTACCTCTTGGAGCCCGAGAGTCTTTGGTGTCCACTGATGAGGGCCAGGTATGGGGATCTAGTTGCTTGGTTTGTCTTCTGCACCGAGCACCACTGCTCCTTTATTTGGAGTAAGATCTGCGCCCGTGCCCCAACGGTGCTCCCTTCGATCAGTTGGACAATTGAGGATGGACAGGCTATTGATGCCATGGAGGAGAGATGTATGTTGGAGCTGTCGCTTGGCCACTGACCTACCATGTTTGACCTAGGTTCCCTTGCAGGCTGCAGACTTTGCGATCTGATTATCCCTATGGAGAGCAGATGGGACGAGGACCGTGTTTGTCCTGTCTTCGGGGAGTTGCTTGCCAAGAGGGTTTGGGCGACTTCGATACCCACTAGGAAGACCACAGATAGGAGGATATGGAGAGCAACTAGGAGGTCAAAGGTTAGAGCCCAAGACCTACAAGACATGGTTTGCGTTAGGTCGACTCGCAGGATGGAGAAGACTGGATCTGGAGGATGCACGTCCACCCTCGTGTCACCCTTTTCATCTGAAGGTGGCATTGGGATGCTTGCCGACTAGGGGTGTACTGACGAGGAGGGAGGTGCGAGTGATCTTAGCTTGCGAGTGATGCTCCAGCGTGGAGGAGTCCATTAGTCATGTCCTCTTTGGTTGCTTTTGGCGCTTCAAATTTGGAGATGCATCATGGCACTACAGCAAAAACAATATTTTCCGACGCTTTTTTTGGCTTTCACCGACGCTAAAAAGCGTCTCTAATATTCTTCCCGACGCACCCTCAAGCGTGGCAACCTCGTCGGCTATGCGAGCGTGGAAATGGATTTTTGCGACGCCCAGTGTTGCGTCGGCATTAGATGACGCTTTAAAGCGTCGCGACGCTCAAAACCATCCCGTAGGCGAAGATGTGGATGGCTAGCAGCGAGCTCGGCGGCAGCGGCGGCCCAGGCGGCGGCGGCGGCCTGGGCGATGGGGGAGCAGCCCGTATACAGCGACATCACGGTCTATAGGGAGGAGTGTAGACCGCGATATCGCGGTCCTCTGCTGAGGCAACGAGCTCGGCAGCGGCGGCGAGAATGGAGGAGAAGGTGGCGATGCAGACGCCGGAGTTGGAAACAAAGAAGAAATTCTCATATTTGTCGCTCCTGAGTGGCTTCCTTTCTTTCTCCTTTTATTCCGATCGATCCGCCGATGTGGGACTAACTTGATGGCCGTCTATCCGCGGCCTCCTTCTTGACATCACTCTGCTTCCCTCGCCGGAATCCGACGGTGCTGAAAGGTGCGAAGGGGAATTTGGCTTCCGACGATGCTTATAAGCGTCGTCGGAAGCCAAATTTCCCTTCCCTTCCTCGAATTACGAAAACACCTTGTTTTCTTCTTCTTCCCTCACCCCCGACGGGCTCCACACCCTCCGCCGACCTCTCCGCCGACCTCCCCCACTGGCTCCACACCCTCACCCCCGACGAACGCCACTTCACCTCTCCCATCCTCGCCTTCTTCGTCGCCTTCGACAGCACCGTCCTCGCCTTCTTCGCTGCCTCCGACAGCAGCCTCCTCGAGAACCTCACCTCCCGTCCATGCCCTGGAGAAGCTCGGAAACGGTTCCGACGACGCTTATAAGCGTCGTCAACTTCCGACGCTATAAACACCCGTCGGCAGTTTTTTACGATTTTGCATATTTTGCTGACGCTTGTTGCTAGCGTCGGCAAATAAAAGTCGGAAATTTAATATTTTTACGTAGTGTGGCCTCATTGCAGACTGTGACCTCGACTGTGTACATTCTAAGCTTGCTGAAAGAGTCCCAGCGTAAGCCTAGTATTGTAGAGTGGGATATCAGATGTGCCTACCTAGCATACCGTATATAGCTGGACAAAAATGCCTATATCCTTCAGGGTAGAAGAGTGCACCTGAGGATAGTAGTGACAGAGCTTTTCTCCATACAACTGAGGTCACCAGTTCTACTGTTGTGGTTTTACCTAAAGTGACCAGGGACATCTGGGGTTCCCTTTCTGCTCGAATAACATCCAAGACTGTTCTTGTTTTCTGGGAGTCCCCATCCCCTAGTTTTCTTAAGGTAAACCTTGATGGTAGCATCTCTCAAGATGGAAGCAGAGGAGGAGTGGGCTTCGTGATTAGAGATTAGGACTTCAGATTTATTGCTGTCGGGGGTCGGCACATTTTCGATGAGTCTGTCATTGCTGTAGAGTTGCGAGCTGCATGGGAGGTCATCACTCATGCTAGGCTGCGTGTAGGTGCAGATTATGTTCATCTTGAGGGTGATTCGGCCACGGTGATCGACCGGATTTAGGGCGAGCCTAGCCAGGTCGACTGACATCCATTGCTTTGAGACATTTGCAGGCTCGCAGGAGGGTTGGCCTCCTTTCGGGCCACCCACGTCTTTTGGAAGGTGAACAATACTGCTGATTGGGTAGTCTCCTATGTTGCATACCATTCAGGTGCTTTCCTCTATGAAAATATTGTATCCGCTCCTTTCTCCCTCTGTCATCTTCTTCTCTCTGATCTCTTTGGGTGTACTCATGCGCATCTAGTGTGAGTTGCTATTATACCAACATACTGCCATCCAGACTTGAATTGCCCTAATGACCCAAATTTCTTAGCCCAATTGGCCCAAAATGCTTTAGGGGACCCAAAAGACTCATCGAAAAAGATCCTAATAATGAATAATAACCTTAATACAAGTTTAAGCACAAAAGTACAATTAAGATTTGTATACCTAGTGGATCAATTTTAAACAACATTGTTGATAAATCAACTATAATATAATTTCTCTCAAGAAATCGTGCCTAGATTAGGCCATGTTCCGGCTCGAGCTTTTGGCTAGGCTTACGTCAGGTGTAGAATTGATCTCATCCTAGCCTAAAATTTAGGCAGACTTTATTTTTAGACCCAAGCCCAACCTAAAAAGTCCGGTGCTTGGTGCAAGATCCAATCCGAAGCTAGTTGATGTGGGGCCCATTCCAACACTAGCTACAAGTTCCTCAATCAACACCATACAATGCCTTTGACTCCAAATCACATGCAAGCTAGACTTCTAACTTACAAATGGCATGGGTTTTCTCCACCGAGGAGAAGACTCATTCCACCTTTTGGATGTAATGAAGTTGACTTTCCACACTCTTTAGTGAAAGAGGTAGATCTCTCTCCCTATAAGTATGCCTTCCCGACATTTTCTGCCCTCGGTTCAGCTTTCCCCAGGCCGCCAGCCACAGTGCCAATTAAATTCAAAAAACTCCTCTTAAATGGCATCATTTATTAGAAGCAATGACAATTTAATTCACTTTGCTCAACCACCATTCATTACAAAAAAATCAGGCATTGCTCACACTTTTTATTGCCTATACCGATGCTTATAAGTGTCCTTAGTTTTATTACAGATGCTTTATAAAGCATCGCAAAAGCGTCGGTTATGTGAGAGTGAAAGAAAAAAAAATTTGCAGACGCTTCTGAAAAATATCGCTAAAGGTCAATTTTTAGCAACACTTTTTGGCGATGCTTAAATGTGTCGGTCTTTTACTGAAATTTTTATAACAATGCTTTAAATTGTCGTTATAATTATTTTTTTGAAAAAAAAATTAAAAGATTTTTTTTTGGAAATGTATACACATTTACTGCTGAACAGTTCTGCAAAGAAATTATCTGCTTCTTTACATATTAATGGAGCATACGCTGACTCATGAATTTAGATCTATGAGGTACCATTTGTAACAGAATTCTACAAAACTTTTAAAAGTTAATCCGACTCTATTTAATTACATCCACTATCTCAATGAGAATCAATAGTGGCCGACAGTTCTGACTTCCATTTATAGGTTTCTAGTGAATGTTATCAGAAATTAACTATAAAAATACCACAAATTGCTCTCTAAAGGTCTAAGTAAACTTGAAGACTTGGCCGCAGGTTATGTTAGAAAAATTGAAGACAAGAAAAGCACTATAAGCTCAAAACACATCTAAGATCAAAGAAACAGATCATACTAGGTTTTAGCAAAAACCACATAAAAACAATTGGGTCTGAGTTGGAAAAGCTAAGCTTAAGGTAACAAAGTATATATTACATCTCAAGTTAAAGAGCAAGCATTACAATTTTTAGTCCGCAGCTTCAGCACTGTTTCATAGAGACAGTGAAACAGGAGGATATAATCACCAGTCCCTCTCCCCCTGTCGGTTGTGTCGGTACAGGATCTGCTGCAGCTGGTGAGAGACTCATTCCGGCAGCCTAGTTATGTGGAGGTTGGGGTTCTCAGAGCATATCTGGCCTACCACATTTGGTTGGACAGGAATGCGGGTATGTTTGATGGCGGGAGGTCTTCGCCGAGGTTGGTGGTGGTTAGAGCAGTGCTTCAGGCTAGAGAGGTGATCTCATGCGCTGCGACGGGTTCTTTTGGGACGGCCGGGGACATCTGGGGCACTCGTTCCGCTATTACAGCGCCCAGGTTCGCTTTTGTCACTTGGGTGCCCCCACCCCCCGGTTTTCTCAAGTTGAACTTTGATGGCAGTGTGGCGGCAGATGGGAGGTCTGGAGGGGCTGGTTTTGTGATCAGAGACCACCGTGGCAGCTTGGTTGCAGCGGGGGGGGCGTCATATACCAGGTCTTACCGTTGTTGGGGCAGAGCTGCGAGCTGCCTGGGAGGGGATTACCTATACGAGACGGGTGCTCGGTGCTGAGCGGGTGTACATTGAGGGAGATTCATCGACGGTGATCGAGTGGATTCGGTGTGTTGACCGGTTTGGGGATGGCCACCCACTCATTTGCGATACCCGCAGGCTGGTTGCTGAGCTAGGCGAGCATCAGATTGCACATGCTTATCGGGAGTTCTTGTGGACATCCATAGCAGAGCTCCCGCCCCCTTTGTACTCTTTACTTTCTTTTGACTTGGCAGGATGTACTCAGATTAGAGCTATATGAATTGCCGTTCTCACCAAAAAAAAAAAAAAAAAAACAGGAGGATATATAAAAGCTGAACATTGCACCACAAAAAAAAGACGTAGTACAATCTATTTTTTCCTATAAAAAGTATCGGCAATAAAATTATTTATACTTATAAGTCTCTATATAGGGTCGAAAAAAGAAAAAAAAAAATTGTAGTGTTTCCGCGCTCTAGTCATGGTGGTAGGTCTCTCTCCCCATAAGTATGCCGTCCCGGCATTTTCTGCCCTCGGTTCAGCTTTCCCCGGGCCCTGCCCTCAGCTTGCCTCGGGCCCCAGCCACAGTGCCAATTAAATTCAAAAAACTCCTCTTAAATGGCATCACTTATTAGAAGCTATGACAATTTAATTCACTTGGCCCACCCACCATTCCATTGAATTCTGTCTACCAAACGCACCCACCACCATATTCAATGCTATCTTAGACGGTGGAAGAGCTTTTTGGTAGTCATGAAAGCTCTCTTCAGCAATGAAGGCTCTCTTGCACCCCATTTATTTCTGCTAAGGTTGTCTCCTTTCCCAGACCAAAACAAAGGAAAACAAAAATGAATATAAAACCCGAAGAGAGAGTGAGAGAGAGAAGAAATTTTTATTGCCCTTAACTAAGATACAGTCATACGCAGGGGCATGCCACACAACTACGTACTATTACAAGAAGCATGCAAGAAAGAAAGATGAGCCCTCAAGAGCACTGCTCAATCTACACCAGAACAGACCTGTTGAAGATCCAGCTAAAAGGAACCATGTGGGATTGCTTGACTTTCCTCTCCTGAGCTCTCTCGTCCATCCTCCTAATCCTCTGAGCAAGGCCGCACACGTAATCCTGCGCCCTTCTCCCCTCTCCCGACAAGCCTGTGAGTTCCTCCACATTCCATCTCTTCACAAAGAATTCCACTATGTCTCCATAATCCTTGGTTGTGTAAACACCAATCCTCTGGGCTACAGAGGAGTAGTGGTCGAACAGGTTGTCATCCTGGCCATCAAACATCAGAAGAGCAGGCATGGTGATTCTCTTTTTCATCATATCGCCGAGGGCCAACATGGTCGTGTCTGGATCGATCTCGAATAATTTTTCGATGATCTTGGTGTATGCCGCCTCGTGACGCTTCTCGTCTGCGGCGATCAGGCCGCATATTTTCGCCAGCAGTATGTCACCATGGTCTTTGGCATGCTTTGCTGTGTTCCCATGAGAGATGAAGGTTGCCCTTTCTTGGAAGGAAGTGTAGATAAAACCCCGATATGGGTCGTTCTCCGCAGGCAAAATCTAAGCAAAGATGAAAGGAGAGTAACAGGTGAGAAACACATATATTATTGCAGAACAAATTAACTTATATATATATATATATATATCACCATGTCAAACCCATTAGAAACCAACCCTCGATCAAGCTGAGCCAACTTGGACCGAGTCCCGTCTGGTTGGTTTAAGTTGTCGTATCGAACAGTTGCTAGACATTCCTAAGTGGGACATAAAGTTGCAATTTAAAAGCATATTATTTCATCCCATCAATACACACTATCTACCTGTTGATTGGCATGTCAAGTATATGTATCTGAATTTTCTGATGCAACTATTCCTTATCTATCTATCTATATATCCAGTTCATAATTTTTTGATTAGGTTAATCAGTCTGGGCTAGGATTCACTAGGCAGAAGTTGCACCCATCCTTGTTGAAAGCCAATATTGATACGTATACCAACTTCAGCTTGAAGCAAGATACCGAAACTTACCATCCCGGAGCCAATCAGGTACTGTATGGTCTTCTCTATCTGCCTCATATCCAGTCTCCCACTCAAGTAGAGATACTTGTTAAGGATATCTCCATGACGGTTCTCCTCGGCCGACCACTTCCTCGTCCACCTGGCCCACGAGCTCAGGCTGGACGCCGTCTCGTCTCGAACGCCGTCGAATGTGTTGATGACGCTTTGATACGTTGGCAGGGCCTCTTCGGTGATCATGTTGCCGACTAAGCACACGTAGTAGTCATCCGGGATCCCCGCTGCCCGGTCCCTCATCTCCTTCACACCGTCGAAGAAGCCTTCGGCTGAGGGATCCGGCAAGAAATCCTGCGGTTGCCACGAGCTCTCGACGGGCTTCAGGAGTGTCAAGATGTTGTCTTCCACCCATTCCTCTAATGACTTGAAGATCTCCAGCTTTTCTGGATGCATGGAGTGAGTGACCTCCTTGATCTCTACTTTAAGGGTTCTCATCTGCTTCGCCATGTCATCGTTTATCTCCCTATCATGACAAAAAATAAGCCCATGCCTAATATGATGAATAGAAATAAAGGGAAGAATAGAGAAGAAAAGAAAATGCCATCGATGGATCCCTCATGGATCCATGTTGAAATCTAACATTAACATAAACGAACGCAGATGAAAATAATGAACAGCAATAGCAGCAAAAAAAGGGAGAAAGACAACAATAATGATATAATCTCAGATATTTATCATTCGAGGGCCTGGTGGGGGTTGTGGGAAGGGATCTAGGAATTATTTATTAATCAAATGACCACACGTATGAAAAAAATAGTAGCGACATCTGCAGATGACATGTACTGGCCAATTAGTTCGGTGCATCATCACAATCATAACCATCTGATCTTGTCTTCACTATTCAAGACGAGCAAACGTTTACCACCTTTATTGTTCTAATCCTTCGCCAATCATTAACAAGACTACTACTCTTAGTCACTGCGAGATTTTTCTGTATCAAACCAGCAAAATCATGGAGGAAAGGAAATTGCAATAGAAACAAATGGTAAAATAAAAAGATCCTTTTTCAGATAATGAAAAATTAGTGAGCTAACCTACGCTTAGAAGGTGGGGAGAGGGTCATGAGGATCTTTGAATATTTTGTTTTGCGAGCGCCAAAACGCAGAGAGGAGGAGAAACAAGAAGGGTTATAGGGTGGGAAAGGGAGCCTCAGTGCCATCTTCTTTGAGCAGGAGGAGAAATGTAGATAAGGATGCCGCATAGCAATATGGTGCCTTATTTATAGAGGCCCTAGTGGGGTAGTTGGCACAGCCACGTAGAGAAGAGAGATTTAGAAATTGTTTGAAAAAAAAAAATCAAGTGGAAGCATGAATGGGCCCGCATACTGCATGTCAATCCATCCTTGTCTTCTTTTTGACATGGCAAGTTGCAAATATTGACGCTAACCATATATTCATAGAGGGTATTAGGCTAGCTGACCACTTGGCCAAAAGAGCTAGAAAAGCCAAACAATATAAACTTTCGATGGCTGATTTCCTCTGTGATCTCACTGATTTTCATGATAAAAGGATAGAGAATAGCTTTAAGAAAAAGTTACAGCCATGGTGCCTCAATTCAATTTAGTTATATTCTTAATTTAAGAGAACTAAGAATATGTAAAAAAAATCCTCCTAGCATATATATATAGGTGGTATTTTTGGTATTATATGGCCATTGATCTTAGATTACCAAATATGCTACTCATTAATACTCGGAAATCTTTAATTTCTGGACCATGATATACCAAATGTGATGATCTTAGATCACTGGAGATCAAATTATCCTAGGATAAAGTATCTAGTGATCTTAGATTCCATGGTGATCCTATTTGGGTCAGCAAATGCCTCCTTTATGGTAGTGATGTGATTGTTTATGTTACTCAACTCCTGCTATATTTTTTTTTATGCAACTAGGGAAAGGAATCCTTCCCCCCAATTTAATAACTACAAAATAAAGAATACAAAAGACATGAGAATAAATAAGGCAATAGAACCTAAAGGGTTACAAAAGAATTACATTTGTCTTGAATTTTTGTCTTCCTCTTTCTAGAGTGTGACTTTTGCACCGCAGAGTTCTATATCACCGTAGACAGCCGCCACATCATCTATTTGGGAGACGGGCGACTCTCATTTATCCTAGGAGCATATCGAGGCACTGTATATTATATTTATAAAAAGTTCTTAAGATAAATGAAAGCCGCTGATCTTCGAGAAGGATGATGTGGTGGTTATCCATGATGGTATATCACTCTGCGGTACAAAAGCCGCACCCTAGATTCCATTCCACAAAGATTAGTCCACAACTGAAAGTTAGGCAATGCTCTCGAAAGCATGGAACACATTGATGAGTTCTTTTGCAATAATATTCTAAAGTTTCTTTGTGACCACACCTACCAACCAAAAGTTAGTAATAGTTCACTACAACAATTGCCGACTCTATATTGCCAATGTTAGATAAAAGCATCGGCGATTTTTTTTTCTTGCAACAGTAACAAGGCAAAAAATAAAATGTTAATGATTCAAAATCAATGATAGACTTTCTAAATTTAAAATATAATCCATTATACATGATTTACACTATTGAAAAAATAGAAACAAACATTCTTGTGGAGGCTAGTGATTTACTAAATTGTGTCAAGTTTGCATTTGTCTAAGACAAATATTTTGGTCCCTTGATTCATTTAATATGCAAGTTTAAGACTTGAAGCCAAATATGACTTATTTATTGAATAAACAATGCAACTCCATATGTATAACATGTTTAATAAAAAGGTTGATTTAGATGGGACTCTAGTTGGACATAGGTAAAGGATGAACTTGGAAGTGATGGAAAAAAAAGCTAGAGAAAGCACTATGTAGGAATGGGATGCTTTAATTTTCATGTGGCTCTGTGTTACTGTCGAACAGTTGATGGACGAGCAATGGGTGACCGAAGTGGGAAAACAACAAGGGGATCTTCTAGCAGTGAGGACTAGTCATCTCCTAAGTGGGTAGAGGGGACCCCATCGTGGTTGAATGTGGTGCAGGGCCAGCCAAGGTAGGCCATTTGGGCTAGCCATAGGATCTCTAATGAGGAGCTTGAGAATCTTCAATGCTATTTTATGGATGTTCTAGAGCTATCGAAGGAGAGGATGGAGGCAATGACACAAGAGTGGGAGTCAGCCGCTGTGATTGCTTGAAGCCTTGGCTAGAGAGTATCGGCCGATTGGGTTGCTCGAGATCTCAAGGTAAGGGAAAAGCTTGAGAACGATGTGGAATCACTCTCCATAGCAGAGGATCACTGCATCTTCTACTTCAAAAATGAAGAGCACCAGAATGCAACCTTGTCCAGCAGTCCATGGATGGTGGCAAGTTAGCTATTGGCAATGGAGGAGGCCACTCCCTTGGAGGCAGCCACGACCGAAGTTAGGGTGACCTTGAATCAATGGTTTGAAGGATCAAATTGGCCTTGGCCAGGGGATCAGTGGATCTAGATTTTTGGAACTACCATACGCTCTTCTTCAACAGAAGCATCCTCCTACTGGATTTCCTGGTTATTGGAGGTCTCTTGCTTTTCATGCCATCATGTCAAAGGGGGAGTTTTGGAAGAATGAACTCAAGGCGGGGCTCCAAATAGGACTAAATATCCGAACCCGCTTGCTTATCTTACACGAACTATTAAGTTAAGTAGTGGTTAAATTTGGAGGAGCTGGCAAGAAATTTTACGTTGGGCGAACGATTGTCGAAGGCTAGCTCGGATGTTGGCGGTGCGCTTCAGCCTGTTAGCACCCCCCCTCCCAATGACGAAGCTCATATTTTGGAATTGTAGAGTTTTCGAGAAGCCCTCTTTCATGGGCTCCTTCATGAGGTTATGATAGTTAAACAACCTTAACGTGCATGTCATATTAAGGGCGCGTCAATCTAGCAAGAATCTTCAGTGTGTCCATCAGCAGTTTCCATCCTCGTGGAGATTTTATATTATAGAGTCCTAAGGTTTGTCTGGGGGTATTGTAGTGGCATGGAGATTGGGCTTTGCTACCTTTGATGTCTTTCATGGTTGTAATCAACAATTTGTTATCGTGATTTCTGAATGCAATAGGGACCCTTGGCTTTTGTCCGCAATATATGCAAGCACGAACTATAGATAGTATCGCACTGGGGAGTTTTGGGAGTTCATTTCGGTTAATCGATCTCAAGTTTACTAAGGCCAAATTTACTTGGTGCAACAACTATTTGGAACAATCGAGAGTTTTGGATAGGATTGACAACACCTTTGCCACGACAGGGTGCATCTAATGCTTTTCGGACTATCATATGCACCATTTGCCTTGCATTCCATCAGATCATTGTCTGATCCTGGTTAGTACTGATCTCTTACTCCATATCACTATCCCTTCCATTTTGAGAAGATCTAGCTATCTTATCTATAATCTAGGGATATTGTGCGAGGTGCTTGGGGGACTGCGATGCAGGGCAATGCTATATATCCTGTCACCCACAAATTAGAGCTAACCCAACATTGGATTCAAAAGTGGAACAGTGGAGGTGGGTAATATATTCAAGAGATTGGAGGAGATTGAAGCTTCTATTTTCTATCTCTAGTTGAAGGAGGAGCAATGTGGTAGACTATCCCTTGAGGTGTTGTGCTTAGAATGAAGCTATCCATATACCATTCTTTAATGCATCAATAAGAGGATCTATTATGATAGAAGTCTAGAGAGAGTGGATTAAAGAGGGAGACCGGATTACTAGATTCTTTCATCAGTCCAAAATTATTAGGAGGTAGAGGAATAGAATCCGAAGCCTGAGGGATAATAGTGGTCAAATGATCGACAATGCTGATGCAATCAGTTAGGAGATTCTGCAATTCTTCAGATAGAGGTGGACTGCATAGCTTAGGTAAAGTGGCCATTCATTCATACTGATGCCTACTAAGAGGCTCTGGTGATCGGCGAATGCTGCTTTTACTAGTCTGGTTTTGGCCAAGGAAGTCTAAGATGCTACTTGGTCCTTGATGGAAGATAAAGCTCGAAGTCCAAATGCCTTCCCCCCTTGCTTCTTCAAGAGGTATTGGACTATCATCCGCCACAAGGTAGTAGCACCTATCCAATGGTTTTTATGCACAACCTTGATGCTTAGAGCTTAGAAGAGGATCTTTATTACTCTAATTCTGAAAAGACAAGATGCCTCTGAGCCCAACACTTACAAATCCATTAGCCTATGCACCACTCTATACAAGGTCATAGCAAAGATTATGGTGACTAGATTGAATATGATCCTACCTTGCCTTAATGGCCCTAAGTTGGTGGCTTCAGCATCTCTTATAATGACCTTATTACTTAGAAGTTTATGAATGATCTTCAGAGAGCCCCATGACGCTGAAGCTAAATGGCAATCAAACTCGACATAGAGAGAGCCTATGACTGTATGATCTGGCATATTCTGATTCATTCCTTGGAAACTTTTGGATTTCATGAGGTATGGATCAGATGGATTCTCGAGTGTGTGCAAACTTCCTCCTTTGCTCTTTGGATCAATGGCATGCCAATGGACTTCTTTGACTCCACAATTGGGCTTCAACAAGGTTGTCCCCTCTTACCTCATCTCTTTGTTATTTGTGCTGATGCCCTGTCTAGAGCGCACCTGGCTGATTCCTTGACATAGGTCCTCGAGGCCTGCAAGCCACCTTCTACCTCTTATCCAATCTTGCACCTCTTTTTAGCCGATGTGTACGTACTCCTTGTCTAAGCCACGAGACAGAATGTGGTGGCTATCTGGAGGATTATGGAGGCCTACTACACTGCATTAGGGAAGAAAATGAATCAATCCAAATATGTTATCCATTTTAGCTCAAAAATCAATCAACTCTGAAACATCATTAAGCAATTCCTAAGAGTCGGAGAGTAGGATGGAGTCTGGAGCTATCTTAGAGTGCCCATTACGAGGGGACAGTTACGAAGGACGGCATGCAGCACTATTGAGCAAAGTATTCGTCAACAGCTTGAGGGATGGCAGTTGAGATCAATATTTATAATCTATAGGGTCACTCTAGTGAGATCTATGCTCAGTTTTGTTTCAATCTACCTATTAACCAACACCATTTTTTCAAAGGCCCCATTGATGACATTGGAGCAGATGTTTAGAAATTTGCCCTCCGCCTCTCCTCTTTTTCTTGGGTCTATCACTTCCGCTCACTAATCTTTGTCTCCTTCGTGTCTGTTTTTCGGTGACTCAAATTCCAATAAGGTAGTCTTGTTGGAAGGAGGGACTTACTGCTTGCTCCGAACGATCTAGACTAACGTCATCTAATCAAACTCATCCGGATTGTTCCAAATCAAGTCAAGTCCAATTTATCTCCCCTTTTTCTTCGCTCTTCCGAAACCGGTATAGAAATCTCTTTCTCGCTTCGGGTTGAAGAGGAGTCAGGTGGCTTCAGTCCTTCATTGGACAAAGGCTATAAGACTAGATCTTCTCATTTTCAAGAAGATCCCTGGAACAGTATTGGAACAGTGCACTAGTAGCCTAGGATGTGGCTTGGGCATCCACTCATTGCTGATGAGGAGAGAGGCTCTGGTGGCTAGGCATGCTGATAGGTACTTGCTTGAGTTGGATAGGCTCTAGAGCTTTGTGATGAGGGCTTAGTATGGCATGTGGACCACAATTATAGACCTCTAAGTTGACTGACACTACTCTTTCATTTGGAGAGAGATATACACCCATGCTTCGGTGGTGTTGTCCAATATCAGATGGTTTGCTAGGGACAGATAGTCAATGGATTGATGGATGATATCTGGGTATGTGAGCTGCCATTGAGGTTGTGGCCTACTATGGTCAACTTGGAGAGAGCTGATGGACTAAAGATCTATGATTTGTTCCTTCAGAGAGAGAGGAGATAGAATGTTGCTGTTGTTTTGCGCACCTTCGGGGTGCAACTAGCTCAAAGTGTTCTTTTTGTGCCAATCAACAAGAATGGGGTTTCTGATAGAAGGATATGGAGGTCGACATGTAAGTCGAGAGTGAAAACTAGGGACCTTTGTAACTTGTACAAAGCTGAGCCCACATGGCTAATTGATGGGGATTGGATCTAGAAGCTCCGCGTTCACCCCCTATGTTGCCCTTTTCTTAGAAAATATTGCATGGGGTTATCTCCTGACTAAGGGCGTTTTGTATAGAAGAGGGTCAAGGCTCTCTCTTGCTTGTGATGCCTATCCTGATGAGGAGGAGTCCATGGCGCATATTTTATTTGTTGTCCTAGGGTGGATTAGGTGTGGAGGTTTGCTAGGATCACCTTGATCTTTATTCAATCTACGACTCATGTTGAAGCTTTCCTTGTCTTTCTGAAGGAAACCATGAGGAGACCAGCTACCATCCCACAAGGCCTTAGGACCACATATATCGCCTACCATATCTAGCTTAATAGGAATGCTCGGTTATTTGAGAACAGAAGGGAGCATCATAGACTTGTTGGTGATAGGGCCTTTTTTCAAGCGATAGAGATCATTCAGTCACCCTCCATTGGAGAACCTATGATAGCAAGAGACACGTACGATGTCAAAGCAAGAGACACGTGGGACTCCTGTTCAGCTCTTGTAGTAATCCGGACGATCTTCATCTCTTGGGGGCCTTCATCTCTAAGCTTTCTCAATATAAACTTTGATGGTAGTGTGACTGACGACGGGGTTAGTGGAGGAGTGAGGTTTGTGATCAGAAGCCCTGAATCTAGACTTGTAATAGCAAGTGGTAGTCATATTTACGATGTCTCTATATCTAAAGTTGATCTGAGGGCTGCCTGGAAGGACATCCTAATGCGAGGCTCATCCTAGGAGTAGATCTCATTCACCTCGAAGGGGACTAAGCTATAGTAATCGGATGCATTCGAAGACAGTCTAAGATGGGTGACAGACATTCACTATTGCAGGATATCCGTAGACTAGGCCTGTTAACAAGCCGAGCCGAGCCGAGCCGGAGCCTGGGAGGCTCGGGCTCGGCTCGTTTCACAAAAGCTCAGGCTCGGGCTAGGTATCGAGCTCTATATTGGGCTCGAACTCGGGCTTGCTTGGCAAAGAAAAGGCTCGGGCTCGTAAAGCTCATTTCAATACAGAGCTCGGTATCCTAGATGGAGAGGACGGTGAGTCAGAAAGTCGGAAAGGTGGAGGAAGGAGGTGCCCTAGAGCGGAGGATCGGTGCTGGGGTCCTAGGAGAAATCCCAGGTGGGGAGAGCGAGGACGAGGAAGTGGTCGTGGCCACCGCACTGACGCCAGATGGTGGGGCAGTCGCGGCGAAGGAAGTCGGCGAGGTCGCGGCCGTGGAGGGCGCTAGAGTTGAAAAGGGATGGTAGAGGAAAGGGAGGGCATCGAGGGCGGCCTAGTACGGGGTGAGGCAGGGGTACTCGAGGCGGCGGCGGTGGAAGAAGGGCTCAAGCATGTGGGGGTCGATGCAGTGAGGGGGCCAAGGCCAATGTTGGCGAGATAGGGATAGGGGCAGAAGTTTTCGTCGTCGTAGAGGGGGGGAGGCATTGTAGGATTGGAGGAGGTCAGTGTTGAACCACGGCGGGAGGTCGCGGATGTGGATCCACCGCCCTTCGCACTCCGTCCGCCGTTGTGCCTCTTCTTCCTTTACAGCAGTGACTTCCTCCTCCTTTTCTACTAATGGAAGGCTACCGCTAGTTTTGGAGGTGGATTGGATCAGGCTTGGCAGGGGATGAGGAGGAGAATAGAGAGTATGAGAGAGATGATAATAAGATCGAAGGGGCAAGCCATGGACGCGAACTAGAGGGAAGGGCCTTGGCCCTTGGGTTGGAATCATTGGATGCAGGGTTTCAGGTTTCCAAGTAGTGAGATTCAGATTTGACCGCCCACGATTCCGTCAGAGGCACGATCTTGACCGTCGGATCCCGAAGCTGCCCCCTCATTTGGTCATGTAAGTCACGAGCTCTGTTTGGGCTCGTGAGCTGCTCAGGCTCGGGTTCGGGTTTAAACGGGCCTCATTTTGAGCTCGGGCTCGTTGGCTCGTTTGACTAACAAGCCGTTCGAGCTGTGCTTTTACCGGGCCAAGCCCGAGCCGAGACCGAGCAGCTCGGTTCGTTAACAGGCCTATCGTAGACTAACGAGGGATTGCATTGTCTTCTATGCTACTTATGTGCATCGGAAGGCATATAGGGCAGTTGACTAGGTTGCTTCCTATATTGCGCGCACAGCATTCTGATGGCATTTTGTGGATCGGCTATGATTCTATCCCTCCTCCTTTCAATCATGTTTTATTTTTTGATTGTTTTGAATGTGCTCATACTATACTTATATGATCTATCTGCCTTATCAAAAAAAAAAAAACAAAAGTGACAAAATTAACCAACTAACTAGTGTTAAACCACTAATCATGTTACTAACCTATATTCCATATAAAATTTCAAAAACTTTTACCTTTAACATGTTATTTGCATCCATTTATTAATTATGCTAGTGTAAAATTGAATCTAAATCTAGTTAATGCCAGGGACATATATCTCATAAAATCAGCCTATATGTCTTTGTATGATCTCTCATTCAAGAAAAAGGAGTTTTGGGGGAAATTCAAAAGCAAATCTTTCACATGCATTAACATTTTCTTTGCATGTCCAGTCACAGAAAAGGAGTAAAGGAAAGAATAAATCCAAAATTTTGTCACCAAATGGCAACTTAGATAAACCCAAGAGGCTATAGCACTCAATTAAGTTGCATCATTGCCTTCTGTAGTACCTAATATATCAACTACATAATTTCCATTTCACATCTGCTGAATATCACTTGAACAAAAGGATAAGTGAGAGCCTTATAGAACCTCTCCAACGAAATCAAACTCACTTAAATTTCGTTGTCCTTTTCAAGAGTTTGGGTTGTCTCTTTCGCATGAAAGAATAGTTGATTTTCTTCCACGATGTCAATTATTGGACAACACCTTACACAGATCTTATAGCATTCTAAACTTTTTTTTTCCATCCATCTGCATAGATCTTGAAGTGGCTATTGTGCAATCCAACAGTTGATATTGTGAACGAAGGTGAATCATTATTTCGCGCGAAAGATACAACCCAAACCCCTTTTTTTTTTCTCTCTCTCTTTAATGGTGAAAAGGAGAGAAAATTAAGTAGAAGAAGCATTTAAACTTCACCGTCAAACCCATGTAATGTACAATATATGGTTAGAACAACATTACCAATTGATCTATTGACCCTATGCTTGTCTCTCTAAAGACAACTATAGATTGGCTATGCTTTTCTTATTGAGAGTTCATGGTGAATTTTCAAGATTTCCATTGAGTACGTAGATCTCTCTCTCTCTCTCTCTCTCACACACACACACACACACACACACACTATCACGCCTCCAACCCGAGATCGCAAGCCGGAGGACGTGACAATCGCTGCATACTCATAGAAAACTTTTTCCACAAGCATGCAAGGCATCTTAATGTGATATCATCAATATGCAGCCGAACAATTTAAACTAATAATATGTAATCTTTATTTCATTAACTAACTTAACTTACAATGTCTCATAATTATAACATTAATCTAAGATAAAGTATCAATTTAATAAACTCTAATCTAAGATAACTTATCTTATAGTTCTTCTAGTTGCTCTTCCATATTGAAATCCTGGTAGACTAGTTCTCTAAATTTGTAAGAAAATAAAAAAAATCATATAACGAGCTAAACAACCCAGTAAGCAATGATCACTTAGCTAAATAAATCAGGCAATTAGATAGATAATAATTTATAGAAAATAAGCACACAATATAATATATGAATCGAATCCTTCTTAAACTATTAAATGCCATTCATGCATTCATTTTCTTTCAAATACTTAATTTATCTTATCGATCCTGAGCTATGACCACATGTTCTCTATGGTAGGGTCATAACACCGACTAATCTTCTTGCAGTGAGCTGCGTATCATCTTGCAGTAAAGTCCTTCAAGACCATTGGTTTGTTGGCGGTATGTCACTAATCATCTTGGACACGGGTTTCAGGACAAATCATGTGCCAACGTATTAGCCCAAATTAGGAGGTGCTCAATATAGCTAGGTCAAAATGTATATAGTTCTAGAGTTCATATTCGAGTTCTAAAATCATGAGGTGTCAAAATCAATCAATCAAATCCATAATAAGATCATATATCGTCATAACCTTCCAAAATAATATATTGCATAATAATATGCTATGTATCAAATTCATGCATCATGAATAATACCACTCAAATGTCATGAATATAGTGATTTAATGATTGTTGATAAACTCAGAAAAAGTCATACATTACTTACCATGTGATCGTAATCCAATTAATAGATCTAATTAATCACGAAAATTATTCTTACAACTTAATATTCCAAAATTATACTTTTCATTAGAATTTCATCATAATATTATAAAAATAAAAATTCTAAATTCCAACACTCTCACAGGGCTATCCAAGCAAGAGTATCTGACATTTCGGTCTATCTGATCAAAGTAAAATTCATTGAATCATGCTCGGACAAAGGCACAAATAGTTTAACAAAGATCGGGATGATCAAATCTGACAGTATTTGGCAGGGGCCAGGGTAGGACTAACATGTCGTCCGATGATCCTAGATTAGGATTCTTCATCAAGATCAACTCAAAATAACTATGAAAAGTTCCTACTGGATCCAACTATGTACCCTAGAGAGAGTAGAGCGAGAAAATCTAGTAGAGAGAGAAAGGATGGAGAAGAGAGTGAATCTCAATCTGAGTTCAATCGAGATATGGGTTTCACTGTTAATGGCATGATCAACCTAGATAGATTAGCATGTCTCGTCATGAATGAAGAGAGAGAAACTTTATAGAGAGAGAAAGTATGGGAAGAGAGAGAAAAGAGAGAGAAAGAAAGCTTATCTCCCTAACCAAAGAAGAGGAAGAGAATGGGCGTGGTTGTAGGTGGTGCCTGGGATCAGGGACCTGCGGCTGGCCAACCAGCAGCTGGCGGCGACTAGCAGCTAGTAGCACTAAAAGCAAGAAAAAACCAGGGATCCCGTCTTGAACTATAAAACCAATGCATCCCAATGATGGGAACCCTGGCCACGGCTGCAAACCATCGAGAAACTAGGTAGAGACTCGGCAATAAGACCCGGCAGCATTACTGGCCAGAAAGAACGAACAAAATTGGGAAAATCCAAAGGAAACAGAGAAAAATAGAGCACCTGTTCTTCTCAGCCAAATTCCGGCTATCACCGGTTGGAAACAAACCTCCAAAGGTCGCGGAAGAGGGAGAGAAGGGTTATCCAAAGATTTTCAGGCTCTTACCTAGCTTTCCAGTGGCGGCACGAACGTCTACCGGCAATCAGAGAGGCAGTCAAGGAAATTCGGCGATGGGCTTCGATCGGAGGCCTAGATTCTTTGGTGGGGGAAAGATAGGATGAGGAGGAGCTCTAAATAGAGCTCGGGGAGGAAGATGATTCCCATCAAGAGTCGACACTCAAATGCATGCACACAGCACGCACATACGTGCACACACACAGACACGTACGCATGCATGCACACGCACGGGCACAGAGACATACAGACACAGACACACACAAGCACACATAGACACGCACATACCTACACATACAGACATAGACATAGACATAGACACACATACAGACACAGAGACAAACACACACACACACACACAGAGAGAGAGAGAGAGAGAGAGAGAGAGAGAGATGCACAAGCAATTCTCAGGATAAGTAGCAGCTAGCATGCCATGGGACGTGGAAGAGAACATAGATTTAAGAAAGGAGATTGGATTTCCTATACTGGCTATATACGATATCAACATGTCCGGAAAGTTCTCCATTTGGATTTGGCTTGGGTTGCGTGGATTTGGCATTTCCAGCCTCCATGCAGGATAGGCTATGAGGGCTGAAAGTGTAATTTGCTTGTGTTGGGGGGAAAACCCAAGTCATGCCAGTTCGAAGGCACTCGACCAGGGAGCGCCGACCAGAAAGGCGCTCGACCAGAGAGCGCCGACCAGAAAGGCGCCCGACCTCACAACGCTCAAGCTGGAGGCACCCCGCTGAGCAACTGGCTCGGCTCGGCACGGGTGCCGAGCCCATGCCTTACCCAAATATCCAACTCTCGCCTAATCCTCTAGAGGATCTGACAACCAGATACCCAACTCCACCGTATTCTGTTACTGTCCTCAAGCCATTAAGGCACGTGACCTCCGCAGGCCTTCGGCACGCCCTATCATTAATGCGTGTGACCCCTGCGGACTTCTGATGCACTCAACCATTAAATGAACACGGCTCAAGATGATCTCCGAATCACTGGACCATCAAAGCGTATGGCTCTCCCTGATCACTGGTTCACTCAGCAATCAATGCACTTGCTATCTACGAACCTCAGGCCCACCACGGCCGGCGGTTCAACCACTCCAACAGGTCCGATCAACCATGACAGTTCGTTGACTCCGGTCTGATCCGGTCTTATTCTCCACAACGCCATTAATGAGCATGATCGTGCCCAATTATCACAAAAAAGACAATTTACCCTGTCACCTCTCAGGTAACATAATATCCTTCTATAAAAGGAAACCTGGAGGGGAAAGAAAAAACGGACACACACAGGAACAAACATTCTCCTCTTTTATTCCACTCATATACTAGTCCCCCCTCTGACTTAAGCATCGGAGGGCCGGCGCCGGAGATCCCGGCCACCGGCTTTCTTGCAGGATCTTCCAGGAGGACGCCACCAGCCGGCGCGCCGCCACCCACTGTTCCAGCAGCGGAGCTCCTCCCCTCTCGGCTCACGGTTGCCCCCGGGTCCAATTTCCAGCAACAGCTTGGACTTCTTGAAGTCTGATAATGCCCATTATAGTAAGGTTTAGCTTCCTTATATATCTAAACCAGGATGAAAGATAGTGTTAATTCATTAATTAGCACCGGCAGTACTTAATGCGTATTATGCACATCGAGAGCTCATTTTAAGTTAGATTTTGTTAGTAGTTTTTTCCTTGTTTGGACTAACCATTTCTTGGAACACTCTTGTAATTGTAATATTTAAGTCACCTTTTGAAACCAAGTACTCATGTAATCCTTATCTTTTCGCACATGGCATCAGGTGAGATCATGCATTGAACCAACTACATATTCTCGGGAATTCTTATTGATGATAATAGGAGAGTGTTTTTTTTTTCTCCGATTGAATAAATCATATGACGTTACCAAAATTTAAATAGACGTCCAAAAGTGGCTGGTCGCTTAAAAAAGATCAACCATATTTCTTGATAACCAACCTAAAAGAGCTGTTCTTTTTGAAAACATTTTTTGTTTCTCTCCCTTCATATCCACCAACATACCGTTATCCAGACTTGAATTGCCCTAATGACCCAAATTTCTTAGCCCAGTTGTCCCAAAATGCTCCACGGGACCCAAAAGTTTCATCGGAAAAGATCCTTATAACGAATAATAAATGACCTTAATACAAGTTTAAGCATGAAAATACAATGAAGATTTGTATAGCTAGTGGATCAATTTTAAAGGACAATATTGTTGATAAATCAACTATAATATAATTTCTCTCGAGAATTCGTGCCCAGATCAAGCCGTGTTCTAGCTCGAGCTTTGGGCTAGGCCTAGGCGAAGTCTAGAATTGATCTCATCCTAGCCTAAAATTTATTCAGACTCTATTTTTAGACCCAAGCCCGACCTAAAAAGTCGGTGCTTGGTGCAAGATCCGATCCGAAGCTGGTTCAGGTGGGGCCCATTCCAACCTTGGCTACAAGTTCCTCAATCAACAGCATACGATGCCTTGACTCCAAATCACATGCAAGACTTTTAACTTACGGATGGCATGGGCTTTCTCCGCCAAGGAGATCACTCATTACACCTTTCGGATGTAATGAAGTCGACTTTTACTATAGGAAAAGGGGGCAATGCCGACATATACATGCCGATGCTAGGTAGAAGCGTCGGTAATTTTAGCTCCGATGCTAAAATTTGCTGACGCTTCTAAGTAGCGTCGGCAAGGATGAAACTAAGATAATGCTTACGCTTCTTAGCATCATCCAAAGTAAATTGTAAGACGACGCTTCTAAGCATTGTTGGAAGCCAAGGAGGGAAAGAAGCAGATGGCGCTTAAATACATCGCCGGAATCCTACTCACTAAACCTCCCACTTAACACTAACTTTTCCCTTAAACACTAATCTAAGATGATGCTTATAAGTATCGTCAAAAGCCAAAGGCTGCACGGCTTGGGCCAGACGATGCTTAAAAGCATCGTCGGAATCCAATGGTCCAAGAGACCTAAGATGATGCTCAACTACATCATCGGAGGCCAGGTCCCCCTATAAAATGCCCAAGCCAAGGTAATAGAAACCCTAGCATGGGTCAGAGATAGAGAGGGAGTGCGTACCACCAGCGGCCCCATGCTTTAAAGAACATCGGATGGATTAGCGTGGGGGAGCAGCGGTTGGCAGCCCTGCTTGGCATATGTCTCCACCGCCGCCCGAACCAGATCTGCCATCGTGTTCTCCGACGACATCACCACGAGCACCAACCCCACACTCCATTGATCGCCGCACAGCCGCAAGGCCCCGGGACCTCATGGCAGCTCCAGGATGGTGCAGAAGCGGCCACCGCCGATGCAAGAGCAAGAAGAGAAAATGGAATCAAAGGCGAAGGTGGGACTTGAGGTTGGGGTTGGGGTTGGGGTTAGGGGATGGTATAATTTCTAATTTGTAAATGGAACGGAACTGTAGGTTTTGTGGTTAAAGAAACTTCTGATTCTTAAAGATAATTTGTAATATACTTCCTATTGTAATTTGTAAAAGAAACACCATATAAATTGGGCATCTATTGTTTCCGATTAAATATACTGGTTAAAGATGAAGTAAGGGAAGATCATAGCTTTTATGGTTATAATTGTTACGTAGCTATTGGATGGTAGCACCTAGATGAGATTATATGTTCTTTTGTTGCAACATCTCATTGATGGTGTTTGGTGATGCTACTCGGATAATAGGAATCATACCCCACCCCTAGGAACGAGAACGGAGTTTTTTTTGGGTTTAAATTTTCTAAGCTTTTAAGCGTCGACAATGGCTCGACACTTATAAGCGTCGGAAATGGCCCGATGCCTATAAGCATCATCAAAGGCCGACGCTTATAAGCATCGACAATGGTAAAGGCCGATGCTAATAAGTAACGGCAAAGCATCCGTCATTGCTGATGCTTTCTAAAAATATCGGTAAACAAAATTTTCTTGCTCACATTATTGATGCTTTTGTGATATTATAGAAAACGGCAGTAATAAAATTACTGATTCTTATAAGCGTCGCATTAAAAAGTATCAAATAAAAGATTTTTTTTTTTAGTGTTTTCCGGCACTTTCGTTATGGAGGTAGATCTTTCCCACCATAAGTATGCCTTTCCGACATTTTTTGCCCTCGGTTCAGCTTTCCCCGGGGCCCAGCCACAGTGCCAATTAAATTCAAGAACCGACATTTTCTGCCCTCGCTTCAGCTTTCCCCGCGCCCCAGCCACAGTGCCAATTAAATTCTGAAAACTCCTCTTAAATGGCATCACTTATTAGAAGCAATGACAATTTAATTCACTTGGCGCACCCACCATTCCATTGAATTCTGTCTACCAAACGCACCCACCACCCTATTCAACTCAATCTTGAACGGTGGAAGAGCTTTTTTTTGGTAGTCATTGAAGCTCTCTTCAGCAATGAAGGTTCTCTTGCACCCCATTTATTTCTGCTAAGGTTGTCTCTCTTCGGCAGTTCACCATGGCTCCTGTTCTCAGAATCGCGTCTATACTCTACTGTAAGGCAGTTAGTAAATAATAACCTAAACAAAACACCCAGCCTCGACTCCAGCTAGCCCCCATTTGAACGTATCAGGGACTTCACATATGTCCTTTCCCAGACCAAAACAAAGGAAAACAAAAATGAAAATAAAACCAGAAGAGAGAGTGAGAGAGAGAAGAAATTTTTATTGCCCTTAATTAAGATACAGTCATACGCACGGGCATGCCACACAACTACGTACTATTACAAGAAGCATGCAAGAAAGAAAGATGAGCCCTCAAGAGCACTGCTCAATCTACACCAGAACAGACCTGTTGAAGATCCAGCTAAAAGGAACCATGTGGGATTGCTTGACCCTCCTCTCCTGAGCTCTCTCGTCCATCCCCCTAATCCTCCGAGGAAGGCCGCACACGTAATCCTGCGCCCTTCTCCCCTCTCCCGACAAGCCTGTGAGTTCCTCCACATTCCATCTCTTCACAAAGAATTCCACTATGTCTCCATAATCCTTGGTTGTGTAAACACCAATCCTCTGGGCTACAGAGGAGTAGTGGTCGAACAGGTTGTCATCCTGGCCATCAAACATCAGAAGAGCAGGCATGGTGATTCTCTTTTTCATCATATCGCCGAGGGCCAACATGGTCGTGTCTGGATCGATCTCGAATAATTTTTCGATGATCTTGGTGTATGCCGCCTCGTGACGCTTCTCGTCTGCGGCGATCAGGCCGCATATTTTCGCCAGCAGTATGTCACCATGGTCTTTGGCATGCTTTGCTGTGTTCCCATGAGAGATGAAGGTTGCCCTTTCTTGGAAGGAAGTGTAGATAAAACCCCGATATGGGTCGTTCTCCGCAGGCAAAATCTAAGCAAAGATGAAAGGAGAGTAACAGGTGAGAAACACATATATTATTGCAGAACAAATTAACTTATATATATATATATATCACCATGTCAAACCCATTAGAAACCAACCCTCGATCAAGCTGAGCCAACTTGGACCGAGTCCCGTCTGGTTGGTTTAAGTTGTCGTATCGAACAGTTGCTAGACATTCCTAAGTGGGACATAAAGTTGCAATTTAAAAGCATATTATTTCATCCCA